>NC_135535.1:73623094-73929003 GCF_045843805.1 Urocitellus parryii | reverse complement strand
CCTATCAGATTTCTATAATTTCAAATGTTATTTAAAAATGCCGTCTATGAAATAAACCACACCACAGAAAATATGATAACTACTATTTAGGAAAAAAATTAAAGAGGGGTATTTGGACTCTTCTGGCTTTGAAAAAAATAAACTAGTAAAACAGGGGAAGGTGGAGAGGAGAGTAATGGAAAGCACCTGCTTCTTGTGAGCTGAAGGGCATCTGGCCACATGTGAAAGTCATGATGCAGACCTCTTTAAGGCCATTAAACTCTATTTTTTTCAGTAACTATTTAAGGAATGATGATTAATCTTGGTTGTCAGTCAACTTGACTGAATTGAGAAAATTTATAACCAAATTTATGAGAGTGTCTGTAAGGGTGTTTCCAGAGAAGACTGACTTGAGTAAATGAACTGAGTATGGAAGACCCTATCTGAACATGGACCACACTTATTCTGAGATTCCGGATTCCTAGATTGAGCACATACTGATTTCCACAGCTCCCCACTCCAGTGATGACCACTGAGGGACAATCAACTTCTGATCATGTGAGTCAATCCATATATATATATTCATTCATTCTACTGATTCTGCCCTCTGGAAAACTCTAACTAATACAAAGGGTCTACCAGATTTGATTTGGCTTAGGGTTCTTGTTACTATCTCTGGGAAGTTGATTCAAAAGGTTTATAACAGATGTGAGTCTAAATATGGATTTACTTGTAATTTCTTACTAGGTTTCTGCTTATCTTCTCTCACAATGAATGTCACCAAAGAATTAAACAATTGTAGATCACATAAAATAAAAGGATTCATTAAGTAATTTCTATTGTAGAATTTCTTAGGTGGCAAGTTGCCTTTATATCCCCTTTGATTACTGTATGAGTTTCCTGCGGCTACTGTTAACAAATGATCACAAGTTTGATGGCTTAACATAGCAGAGCTTGTATTTCCTCACATTTCTGGAGTCCAGAGATCATAAATTGGTATCACTGACCCAACTTCAAAGTGTGGTGAAGAGTGGTACTCCCTTGAGGCTCTAGGGGAGAATCAATCCCTGGTCTCTTCTAGATCTGATTGCTTTTACTCTTCCATATATAGTCAAATCTCCTACCTCCCTCTTAAAAAGATACTTGTCAATGCATTAGGGCCAGCTCTGATAATCCAGGATAATATAGTCCCATCTCAACATCCTAATACATTTGAAAAGTCTTTGCTGTATATATTAACATTTAAAGGTTCCAAGGATTAGGACCAATTTCTTTGGGGGCCATTATTGAGCCTTCTACAACAAGCCTGACTTCTGACTTATGTTTTACTTCTTGGAGTGATGATATCAATAAATAAATTCTCATAAGCAATTCAATTCCTTGATTGTTCATAAGTTTATGTCAATATTCTGAAAAACAAAGCATTTAAAATATGTACTATAAATTACCTGATAAACTTTTAAAACAGTTTCCTAGAGGTGTGGTTTTGGAAACAGGCTTATTAACATCACTTTTTCACACCTGAATCAATATATTTGCCATATGTATTACCACCCCTGTAATTAGCATCAAAGAATATCAAGTGATGAGTATATGAAATTCCTGTTCCCATTTTCTTTTCCAGTTGTCCTGCATTTAGGTGAAAGAAATCACAAAACTTCACCCTTAATTTAATATCTATGCAATAGACATAATGTAATATGTATTTATTATATAAACATTAAATGTCCATATTCTAAGTCTGAAAATTTCCTAGATACTATTCTGAAATCCCATTCATCTCTCCTATACCACCAAAAATTTATCTCTTTCCAGTACCAGTATGCAAGACTTGTGTCTTTGCTCCTGTATGGAAATGTCAATATTTTTTTTTAAGCTGCTACTCCACAAGTTGGTTTTAAATCCCTCCTAGACACATAAATGTCTTCGTTGAGATTAGTAACTCCCTTTTCCACAGGGATGGTACTCCCAAGGTCGCAGTTTGGAGCAACCCCAAACACTCAAATCTGGCTGCAGCTGTGCCTTCCTTCCACTGCCTCCTTCCTGGATAATCGTCTCTTCTTTCTTGCACCCATCCTTAGACGTCTCCCTAACACACTCCTCAGAGGGAAGCACATACTACAAACTCTTTTAAAACTCTCAAGAGACAAAAATGAAATTCCTTGACTGAGAAGTCTCCATTTTTTGTCTATTTCCTTGTTATTTACTTTCCATCTGACCTGCACACTCTCTCTAAAGCTTTACCTTGTAATTTTCTTTGAGTGTTTTTTTCCCCTGAAACAATCCACTGACTCCATTTCTATGGCACATGCTTAGTCAGGTGGTGATGACTATCCAACATCCCTTTTCACACTTTCCTGGGCAAATCACCTCTCTTTGCTTCCCATGAGTCATGTGGGTTAGGTTCATCTAAACCCATCCTCATTAAAGAAGGTTCTGGTTGACTGAAACTAGTTCTATCCTGTTGGTTCTAGAGATTGCCCAGGGCTGCTATATGAATTTAGATATATTTGACTACAGCCAGCATAAAACTCATTAAATCAAACTTTTCATCATTATCTCATCAAAAAGTCCAGATGCGTGGTGTCAAGGTGTCTCAGCTGGTGGATGATTTCAGAAACATAGGCTTTCCAACATTTAAAATATGAGTCCCTTGAATCTTCCAGGTTGAAGAACTATGACAAAAATAAATAAATAAGCCAACATGTAGAACAAATAATATTGCATGTGCTTCACACCTTCAGCACTACCAGAAGACAACTAAATTGTGAAGTCTTCAAACTGATTGTAAATTGAGTAAAAGAAATCCAAATTCCCACAGAACTGCTGAAAACTTCTTGCTGCTGCAATTCTGGGGCGAGAAGAGTAAAGGAAAAGATGTTTAGAGAGGCCATAACTAACAGGAGATGAGAGCAAAGGCCTTAGATGAAGCAAGAACAAAATTACCCCCATGGAGAGAAAGTCAGCATTAAATGCCAAAATAACCAACATGTCAGAACTTGGTCATTCACAGCACTGGCTACAAGAGAGTCCGGAAAGGTACAAAACTAGAATGGCAGCACTGTTTCTATGGTAAAGTCAGGGTAGTCAGAAAACCTTGGCAGTCCAGGTTGCCGAGGTTAGACATGAGAGAAAAGTTAAAGATCTCACAGAGACAAGCAAAAAAGATACACTTTGTCCTCCACATAAAAGAAACAGAAAACAGAACTGATGGGCACTGTCCTGATGGGTAAAGGTGTTCCCAAATCAGAAACCTTGTTCATGAAATAAAGAGAAACAGGGAAAAGCAAGCCACACTCACCTAAAACCTCTGTGAATAATTCAAAATACATATCAAAGCAATTCTACTGTGAACGTTTCACCCCACCAAGGGTACCCTGGAATCTGTAGGTATTCCGCTAATATGCTGAATTATATTGATTGATTTTCAAGTGTTAAATCAGCTTTCTACTCCTGGGATCATCTATTTTTTATATATTCCTCATTTGATTGATTCAGGGGGAGTTTTAAGTCAACGATCATGAAGAATAAAATAATATATATCATTTTCTTCTCTTTTAATATCTTTACCTGATTTTAGCGTCATGGTAATCCTAGCCTCATAAAATGATTTAGGAAATGTTTCCTCCTCTTTTATTTCCTAAAAGAATTTGTGTGGGATCGTGTTCCCCTGATTTTACTTATTAATTCTGGAAAAATGGGGAAAAGAATATCCTCCCCCCCAAAAAAATGTAATTAGTTTGAGTCCTTTCTTCTTTTCCACATGAGGATTTAAATTGATGAATATTTCTCTAACTATGTTCTAATTGCATCACAATGTGTAGTTTCACTATTATTCAGGTTAAATTTTTATAACTTGTAATATCTCTTTTGAACCATGTAGATGTATATTGTTCAATTTCCAAATATTTTAGGTTGTCAACTGTATCTTTTAGCTGGTTATAACTTAATACTCTGGTGGCCTCTATATAATTTCTTTAATTTGAAATTTATTTGATTGTGTGGCCAATGGCCCAACTTTGTAATTGTCAATGTGCACTTGAAGTTCATGTGCAGCTGCAGTTTGAGTGAAGATGTGGTATGAATGTCAAAAGTCAAGTTGGTTTATAATCTTCTGGCCTCTTTTATCAACTTTCTGTCATTTATGATTTACCAACAGGGGAGTTGAAATATCTAATAATACTTATGATTTTGCCTATTTTCCTTTTGCTTCTATCAATTTTTATTTTCTGTATTTTGCAGCTCTGTTATTGGGTACATACAAGATTAGTACTCTTATATGTTCTTGATGAATTGATCCTTTTATTATTATAAACTGTGTCTCAGTATCTCTAGAAATATTTCTTGTCATAAAGTTTACTTTGTCTCTTACTAATATAACCACTCCAGGTTAAAACTGTTGTTCACATTTTAGTGTATCTTCTTGCATCCTTTATTTTTTACCATTTTGTCTTTATATTTAAAGTACATTTCCTGTATAGTTTTTATAGTTTTTCCCAGTCTGTTATTAGCCTCTACCACTACTTTTTTCATTTTCCTGCTTTTGATTATAGAAACCTTCATACAAGTCAAAGAATTAAAGATGTTCTTGCAATTCATAAGAATGAGTAACAGGATTATATGATCGTCAGCTCCTTTGAAGGCCTGGCCACAAGCAAAAAAGAACTTCTTAACAAGGATGAAAGATTTTTTGTTTCTCAGAAGACATATTACATACGACCTATAATGCTACAGGAGGCAGAAGTTCCCTCAGATTTTTAATTTAGATTTTCCAATTGGCTTCCCAAGATGGAATAAGCTTCATTTGCAGATTTAAATGGTACAGCAATGTATTTCTTGCCCAGTAAAATTCTTAAAATCAAAAGAGGAGGCCTATTTGATAGTTTTTGTTCTGCAATGTCTTGAAGAACTTGGGCTCATTCAAGGTCACCAATCTGTTACTCTCAAGGTGGGTCTTGTCTTCAAGGTCCAGGAGAGTTCCAGGCAGTGAAATGCAGGAAAGGGCAAAGAAGCAGAGGCAAAGGGCATTTTCTGACTGTTTTTATTGAAAATTTCTGAAATTAACCAGATGAAGTCTGAGCCCCAAGGGAATCTGTGAAATGTAGTCTTTTTTTTTCTGTAAGGAGCCATGTATTCTCAAAATAAGGCTGAGATAAGAGTACTCTGAATAATAATAATAATAATAATAATAATAATAATAATTATTATTATTATTATTATTATTATTGCCTTTGACTTACTTTATCCAAACCCAAAGTTGGCTTGCAAACATGCTTTCTTTGACCTGCATTATGTAACTTTTTAACTATTTGTCAATTAATTGCTTGTAAAGTATGAGATTTATGGATTTTCTTGAAAAAATCAGACAGATCTACTAACAATGGGATATGTGTCTACAAGGAAATAGCTGGAATTAAGAACTGTTCCCTCTGTAAAGGAGGCTTGCACTCTGCAGATGGCTGACCCACTGGCAAGGTTCCTGGCCTCAGAGACATTTGTTGATATTGGGAGTATTTGACACCACTTCCCCAAGGGCAAAGGCTGTCTAGTTACCTTCTTGCTTAACTGTAGAAGGTCACTATGGACATTCTTGAGTTACTATAAGCAGCTTTGAACAGTGAGACTGGCTGTAACTTGGTTTTTATAACATAACATAAATTAATTTTCCTTTCACTAAAAGATACTTGGGTTGCCTCCAATTTTCATTCCATCCAATTTTATATGTACCTTTAAATATATCTTTTTACTATATATTTTATACATCCTACTACATACACACACACTCACTGTGTTTACCTCAAATGGTGTTTCATAGAATACAGCTAGATAAGCCTTGTAAAGCACTTAGAGAGTCTAAGATATATATATATGGTGTGTGTGTGTGTATGTGTGTGTGTGTTAAATGAAGGAAAATCTGAAAGATCAGTTCTCAGATTTTAGAAAGTATGGCATTACCAAATATCTATAGGTGATTATGATTATTATATGATTAAAACATATTTACAAATTCCAAGCTAAGTATTTTTTCATCTTTTAACATGAAAGATGTTAAAACCCCCAGACAGAATGGGAATTTGGCTGATAGTTGGTGGTGCCTTATAATCAGTGTTGGACAGAAAGAATTTTTACAGGGGATAATCTTATCTGAGCACCTGAAAACTTGGTCATGATGTCAATATTGTCCTCACCACAGTTAAGAAGATAACACAGCTGGTAACATACATGTTGGATTTAATTATATTAAAACATCCTGATTATTTTATGAATGGATATTTACTGAAAAAGAATAGTGTGTTCAAAAAGTCATCAAAGCAGGCACAGTGCATACATTGTACATTAGTGAAGTAATATATTGAAGAGGGGACTATAAGCACACAAATTGCAGAATGGATGTCAGTAGCTTGAAAGAAAATAACTGAAGCTAAAAGTACTTGATTAACCCCCTCATTTGTGACCTAGAGAACTTAAGAACAGTGAGTCAAAAGTGGTTAAAGACATAACACTGAGTCAAAGCAATTCACAAAATGTGGAGGATTTAGGCATAACTTGGCCAATTTATTTTACTTTTTTTTTAATTTGCAAGAGTGATACTGTGACCAAAATGTATTTCTATGTGCATCTAAGGAGCTCTTTTGCTAAATATTAAAGTGGGTTGGAAGAAAGCATTATCTGGGTAACTGATAACATTTTATAAGTGACGTACAGTAATGGTGTCTCTTGCATGTATAGCATCTTAGATAAAAATCTAAAAATGGACAATTTCCTAGCATCCCAATATTTTTATATTCCGATTCAGATCAGAATCCAAGGAGAGGGCTTATGTATCCTTGCTTTAATCAGATGCCAATCTTTATCCTGGAAGAAAGAAGAGACACTTGATTGGGAGTTCTGATAGGATTTAATTCAATAAAGATGGGATAGATTTCAGAATAAATATTAAAATCCTATTACAAAAAATAAAGGGACATTGAGCTGGGATTGTGGCTTAGTGGTAGAGCGCTTGCCTAGCATGTGTGAGGCACTGGGTTCCATTCTCAGCACCACATAGAAACAAATAAAATAAAAAATTTCATCAACAATTAATACAAAATATTTTTAAAAAAGAAAGGGACATGGATTTCTGTGCAATCAATACAATTGGATAAAAAGAGAGGTATTAATTTTGATAATAAGAAAACTGTTAAATAAGGAACAGAAGTAATTTAAATCAAGAAACATGAGAATATGAATTTCTCAACATCTTCAGCAACATGTGATAATGATCATATTCTCTCTATTTGATGAGAGATAAAAGATATTTTACAGTTGTCTAAATTTGCATTTTTCTTCTTACTAGATAAAGTAAGCATCCTTTATGGTTTTTTTTTTGGGGGGGGGCTATTTGTATTTCCTCTTTTATAGATAACCTACTATGAAATTTGCCAATTTTTCTACTGTTTTGTCATTTTCTTATATACATGATAGAATATCTGATTATTATTGTTTGTTACATGTTGTTACATATGCTATCTCAGTCTTTGATTTTACTTTGGACTTTTATTTACATGATACTGTTTCATGCAGGAAATTGATAATCTAATGTTGTGAATCATCCAAATCTCTCAGCCCATGAAGGAAAGGCAGTTAATATGTTGAAAATAACCAGTATAGGGGGGTTCTGTGCAGCTCCACAATGGAGGCAGACTCTCCAGAAAAATGAATTAAAAAAATAATGATAGCTAAGAGCCTAGAGATCTCACCTTAGGTGCCAACAGAGGGCAGGCTCCCCCTGGGTCTCTGTACCTTCCTCACCTTTCTCCATTACAACCTTTTGTAAATAACAATTCATAAATGACAACCTCCAGTGGGTCCCTCTTGATCCTCAGGGATCCCCGTATTTCTGAAAAACATGGAATCCTTTCAAGCGTCCAGTATTAGGCTAACAGTCCACATGTACTCCCAAATACTTTTGTCCAACACTAACTTGATCCTATTTTTTCCATGAGATATATGGAAAGAGGGGAGCATGGGCATATGGAATCGAGATTTTTCTATTTGGGTTAAACTTCTATCTCAGCAGTAAAGGCATAACCATGTAAACACAGTATTTATCCAATTACTACTTATTAAATATTTAAAAATGCATGCAGAGGTGGAAATTTTATATATCCGATTTTTCAACTTACAAAATAAGACAAATAATCATCAACCAAATATTTTAACTTGATTTTTTTAATATATATGTATGTATATATATATTTTTTAATATATATGTATGGTTTCAGGTTTTTTGTACTTTACAGTTGGTTAATGTATTTTAATCTATAAGCAAACATTAGGACAAAGAACATAACTCCAGAAATATAATTAGAAGGCCATATTTTCATTCATAAAACATAAAGATTAAATTGTATCTTTAGTCTTTAGGCTTCATGTTAGGGATGTGTTTGTGAGCATATAAATAAAAACTCCAAATACATGCAATGATGTGGAAGAGAGAGTATAATTCTGAGCCAAAATATATAAGTAATAGTTGCTAACAGCATCAGTCTCGCCACAAGTTCACAGAACATTCACAGAGAGCAATTCCAAGTTTACACAATAATCCATCTTAAGTGATTATCATGGGTATGTGATACTGGGATCTATAAATACTGTTTTATAGTTTTTGAAAAGCAATCAATATAAATCAGTGGTATTAAATAAGCATCAACAGAGTTACTCATAAATATAAATGCTTATTCCCTGTTATGAGAAGAAGTGATGATTATTCTTAGGCAAGGAAATTAAATTAAATAAACTCTTAATATCTAGGGTCTTGCCATTTTGCTTTGTAAGCAAGAGCCATCTTAAACTAATTCATAAGATTGATTGGCTGACTGCCATTATTAGCTCAGATCCTAGGTTGCTGATGAGAGAAGTTTGTTTTAGAAAAAGTCATGTCCCTTTGTACCTTAAATGTAGTTGATATAGGTACGATTTAAGTTCCATGAAGTAGATAAATTAAGCCAACTATCTGAGAATAAATTTTCAATGTGTCCATTAAATAATTTTGGAAGCTTTTATAAATGCCTCATTAAAATCCTTGAATTAATGAAAAAATATTTTGCATTTAATCTGAATTGTAATTCAAATGATTCTTTGTTGTTAGACTAAGATTAAAATTTGAAGATGTTTCCATATCCTTGTTAACCTTGAGACCAGAACTCTGTCTGCAATGAAATCATCCTTTGTAGTCAACTTTGATTTTTTATCACAAGTTTTTTCCTTGATATTCAGTTTAAAGTTCGTAAAATGAGTTAAATGCTAATTTATGATAACATATAGTATATCTTGTTTTTCTTGAAATAGTGATTTTTGAAAAGTGACCTAGAAAAAAATACATTAAAAGAGAGATAAAACACTGCAAAAATTTTCAAAAAAACTTTTTTCATTGAACAAATTAACTTTAGATTATCATTGTCCTGTAGAACTTTCTGAAATGACAGAAATATACTTGTTCTGCACTATCCAAAGTGGCAGCTCCAGCCACTGAGAGCTTGAACTCTAAGCAGTGTGAAGAGAAGCTGAGTTTTTAAGTCTCATTTGATTTCAATTAGTTTACATTTAAATAGGCTCATATGACTAGTGGCTACTATGTCGGACATCAAAGCTATAGGCTATAGCAAACCTATTTTAACAGCCAAAGGGCCATTACTTGATAATCACAAGAAAGAGCAAATACTGAAACTATTAACTCAGATCCTCTGGACCTCAATTTAAAAAAGAAGAAGAAGAAGAAGAAGAAGGAGGAGGAGGAGGAGGAGGAGGAGGAGGAGGAGGAGGAGGAGGAGGAGGAGGAGGAGGAGGAGGAGGAGGAGGAGAAGAAGAAGAAGAAGAAGAAGAAGAAGAAGAAGAAGAAGAAGAAGAAGAAGAAGAAGAAGAAGAAGAAGAAGAAGACAGTCATCTCAGACTAAACTCAGATAAGATGCTTTTACATCTTACTTCTGGATAGTTTTTGGTGTGGAAAATTCTGCTGATGAATAATACAGTCTCACTGTTAATGTGATAAACTATTGGTCTACAAAAATGATTATATTCTCTTCTCACTTGCTAAACCTAATACTATGTTAATTCCTTTAGACAGGGACATTTGTTTACCACCATTGACATGGCAAGTTATGAGTCTGGCCTGGACATAAGCTTCACAGAGGTATTCTCAGACATTGGCTTACTATGTTGCAATATTTGTTAACATAAAAGAAATAGGAAACACCTTATAACATGTACTGCAGTACCTTTAAATATATTCATGTTATTTATTCAGTTATAAAAACTGAATGTTTTTAAAAATCTAAGCCATTCAACATAAAAAATAAAATTAAAAACCAACAAACAATTCTATCCCACCTAGAAATAGTCATCATTAAATCATTCAACCTTAAATCTCTATTCCTATATAAATCAGGGGTATAGATATATAGGCTCAGAGACCAAAACAATATTATAAAAATGAACTCACTGCCACCAGACTCTCAATAGACATGAGATTCATAGGAACAGTTCTCTATACTGCCTCAGACTGAGGGTCAAGCTTCTCTCAGCGTTAGTCCCCATTCCTAACAGTCTATAAGTTTCTAATTCCTTAAGTCTTTCATACCTAAAAGACATACATTTTCTTCTGATCTCCTGACCAGATCTTGGGTGCTATAAATACACTTCCTCATATTTTATTGGCCCTTGAAAATCTTTTGTGAAATGCTTCATGGAATCGCTGGCCTTTTTCTTCTTACTGAATCGCTGTCTTTTTCTTATTGATTGGTGGGCATCTTAGTCTGTTCAGGCTATCATAACAAAATACCACATGTTGTGTGGCTTTAAAAACGGAAGTTGTATTCTCACAGTGTTTTCATCTGTAAGTCCATGATCAAGATGCCACCAGTGTGGTTTCTAGCGAGGTCCTTCCTGCCAGCTTGCTCAAGGTGGTCCTCTTGCCTCTTCTCTGTTTGTGGGGGGAAAAATAAATTCTGGTGTCTCTTCCAATTAGAAGGACATCAGTCCTAGGGGATGAGGGTCCAAACACAGTGATGTTGAGTGTTAGGACTTTAACATATGAGTTTTAGGGAGACACAATTTATTCCACAATACTTGGAGTTCTTTCTAACGTTCAAGAGTTTTGTTATAGATGACGCAAAGAATTCCCCCACTCCATGGCCTTCCTTTCCATTTTCTCTCAAATGGCATACTTTGATAAAATGTGCTTAGTTTTGAAATAATAAGTTGAATGAATTTATAATTAATATTTTTATATTTTATCTTAAAACTTCCTACCAATAACTTTTATTTTATCTTATTTAGGATTTCTTGCCTTTCCTTATTTATATGTAAAATCCATTTGGAATAACTTTAATTTTTCAAGATCCTTTTTCCCTTCTAACTATCCAAGTGACTCATGCTCTCTATTGACTAGACCATTCTTTCTCCTACTTCTCCAAAGTGCCAATGTTTGCATAGGTCAAGTATCCATATCTATATGAGTATCCTTCTGGATTATCTCTTCTGTAGCATTGGTTGGTCTATACTTGAAGCAATCCATACCTTCTTAATTATCTATCTTTATAATGAGCTGTAATATCCATTAAAGCAAGCTTTCCTATGCATTCTTCCTTATGATTGTTTTAGCTATTCTTGTTTTTTGTTGTTGTTGTTTTTTTGTTTGGTTTTGCATTTCTTTGTAAATTTTAGAATGATATTGTCAATTTCCATTTTTGCCACTCTGGTTACTTGTTCTGTTTGGATTGATTTAGTTTCTTATGTGTGTATGCGGGGCTGACACTTACATTTATATTCCCTGCTACCAGAATTATTTGTATAATGCACCAATATAACCTCAGTTATACTTTTAACTTCTCAAAACACATTCAAGGTAAACTCTAAAAACTTAGATCATTATACAACACCCTATGTTGGCTTGTTCTTGCCTCATTTCCAATCACATTGACCAGGCCTAATCCTTTATCTGACATTTTCCAACTCTTATTATATGTAAAGAAAAAAACTACAAATTGAATGTATTCTCTTCCTTTATATATTAACCTGGATGTCATATATTTCTAGAAGTCTTGTTTTAGTCCCTTCAGAAGGGCCAAGGACACTCTGGTTTGATCAATAGATAATTATAACTCTATATTGAACAGTAGCCTTAAAATAAATTACCTCATCACCTAGACATCATTATTCCAATCTCCCTGACAAGAAGACAAAGGCCTAATTTCGTCATCTTGAATAAGAAACACCTAGGATAAAAAATACCTTTAATTCAGAAAGTATGTATGTGTGTATAAGAAGAGTTGATGTTTTGTTCTAGCTTCATGTTAATACACACTATTTTTATATAATTTATTACTTTAGACTTCCTTTGATTATTAAGACTCAGGGGACACACATTATGGAGTAACACTGAAAAACATGCAAATGTGTCTTCCATGCTGACCTGAAAATCTTACACATCTCCACACAGGCCCAAGCTTTATTATCTGAACCAAGTCTTGGTGGAATGTCCTATAAACCTGCTGGTATAAGGAGAAAAACTCCTAATGAGTCACTGTTAGGCACTTTCTCCTTCCAGTTTGGTGGAAGACTGCCACAGCTGGTTCTTATGCGTCTGCTTCATTTCAGTTGAGCACAGGACTTTCTACCACACTTTATGTCTTAGAGTACAGCCACCAGCTTCTGGGTAAGTTTATGAAAAGTGCCTGGCCATGATTTAAAAGTCACAATGACAGAGTGACCATTCAGCAGTGTCATTCACCATCTCATTTTGCTGGTTTAGAATCTTAATGTGAAACGAGGGACATGGTGAGGTGACACCATCATGCCAATCTTACTTTGCTTTTGTGTAAGAGGAAGTGGGTCTATTCAGGGTTGAGATTCCCTACTGGCCAAATCTATGGAAGGTGCTGAACCAACCTCACAGCTGCCATCATCATACTGTTGTCTTGCTAGCCATTGTGCTACTGCTAGGAAACGTGTGGCCCCTTAGAGATGCTTCTTAAAAGATCAGCTGATGAGCAAATCCAGCTTTGCATTCTGCCAACTGTCAACAAAAATACATATAAATATTGCTTCTAAAGATTGAGAACTCATACCAACACTAAAAATAAGAATCTATTGGGGCTGGGGATATGGCTCAAGCAGTGGAGTGCTCGCCTGGCATGCATGCGGCCCGGGTTCGATCCTCAGCACCACATACCAACAAAGATGTTGTGTCTGCCGATAACTAAAAAATAAATATTAAAAAATTCCCTCTCTCTCTCTCTTTCTCTCTCTCTCTCTCTCAAAAAAAAAAAATAAGAATCTACCATCTATCTGTTGAAATAGAACAAAAGAAAATAACCATTGAAAGGATGCTGTCCTGTGTGTATTAGGTCTACTTAGAGGGCGCACAATTCCTCATATCTCCTTCACTGCATAGTTCCTGTTTGGGGGACGTGAGATCTTTGCCAAGCTCAGGTCATTTAGCAGGGTGTGCTCTCTCTGCCTGCACACCATCCTTGCTCACCCCAACAGCCACACATACATACACTCATATAGTTGACCCTTTGTAACCTTTGGTTCTTAGTTTAAATATTATTTACCCAGAAAATCATTCTCTAAACTATCTACATTCTGTTTGCTTCCACAGTGGTATTATATTTAATGTCATATTTAATACAATTTATGGTTTAAAATGAAAAAGGACAGAGGAATGGATCAGGATTATTCATGTTTACATCTCCCACTAGAATGTGAGGTCTATAAATGCAGGTAGCATAGTTTTGTTTGCTTTTATGTTACCACAGAATTTTCACCACTCAGCTCAGGTCTGTCATATAACCAAGCAGAATAAAAATGTGTTCAATATGGAAATAAATAAATAATGAAGCGAAACACTAGAAAAGTGCAATTTCTTAGTTGCTATATTTATGAACACTGTATTTCTCTCACCACTTACAATTTTGCCTTCCTGTTACATTCACAGAGAAAATAAAACTCCAGAAGAATTTGACAAAAAGCATATGGCAGGGTGGCTGGTGGTCGTTGAGTTGGGGGTTTAATAGATGAAACTAATGTTATTGAGGGAGAAAGGTAAGTAGGAAGGATATTGGTAATGTGACATTGTAACATTGGAAGTAGAGTCCTCCAAGAAAAATACTGTTTTAATAACATAGTCTCTGTTTATTGTTTTAAAAATAAATTGTGCCAGTCCATAGCCCATATTTTTTCAGACATTTTTGGTGTATAAAAACTTGGAAATCATATATGAACAAACAATCTTGCCACCTATCAGAATAACTATAATCATTTTGCTATAATCTCATCTAATAATTTTTCACTTGCTTGCTATTATGCATGTATATTTTTATATCCTGAGTTTTTATATTTAATAATACATAATAGTACCCGTACATATTGAAACATAGTCTTCCTAATTATATTCATAGTTATATAATACTTCATTGAGTAAATGAGTAGTAATTTTCTTGTCCTCTTTTCTTCAGGTCAATATTCTAGTAGCACTATGACCAGAATCTTTGGGTTCTCTCAAATTGACATGTTGCTACCAAGTCTTCTGAGAGCTATTGGTCCCTTTTACCCTATGAGGATGCAGCAAACAGAGCTGTGAATCAAGAAGTGAGCCCTCACTAGACACAGAACCTTACAGCCCCTGATCTTGGTATTCCCAGCTTCCAGAACTGTAAGAAATAGATTTCTTCCATTTATAAGTCACCCAATCTGTGGTATACTGTTACAATAGACCAAACCGACTAAGATCAGCAGCTTCCTACTTTTGGCAATAAAATAAGAAATAAGTCACACACAGCATTTTAATTTTAATCAAGTTAATTATTTCCTAAAAATCACGGTTTGCATGATTGTTGTTATAATGTCAAAATTTGAGTCTTGATCTATATTGCCCAATTAAATGAAAGCATGTTTTTTGGCAATATGCATGGCTGTACTGTTTTTTCTCCAATATCAACTATCAAATATCATTGAATTTAATTTTTTTTCTAATTTAAAGGATGCTATTTCATTATTTTTAACAACTTCCTTTAAAACTAGTAAAAATCACTTTTACATATTTCTTTATTATTTATATATTCTACCAAAAATGGGATTAGAATGAAAATGCAACAAATAATAAAACCTAAATGGTAGCAGACTTAGTAAATGTGAAAGAACATAAATATTAGAGTTGCGAAAGCTGATGTTCCTTGTCATCTTGTTGAGAAATAGCAAAACATTTGGTCAAAATATTGCAAACTATATTTTAGAAGACAGATGAAGTGCCCGCCAATGCTGCAGTCTCTGGTAAAGGAGTGGGAAAAAAATCAGAATGTTGTGTTCTTTCTGCTTCTTAAAACTTCCAACAAAACAATTTTATCAAAAAATTTCAGCAGAAATTCAGGTTAGGGTATACTAGTCTACAAGCGGAGACAATAGTGCCTTATTTTAAAAGACTCTCCTTATGGCCTCAGTCTACATTAACTGAGAGTCCAGAATTTTGAAATATTGTTGGGTGATTAAGTCAAATCTGTCTATATCCAAACTGAAGCCATGAGGCACTTCTTCTCCTCTGCAAACTCTGAGAGACTGTTGGAAAAGGCACGTGTAAGGGGATTGCCTTACTACTCCCATTATTTCAAAGTTGATGAGGAATGGGGGCAAGAATAAAGGCCAGAAAGTAAAAATAATGGTGTAGGTTGAAATAGTAACTTTAGCACTTAATAATACTACATGGAACAGACCAGAATAAATTCCAAATTCTTTTTTTTTTTTTTTTATTTTGGTACCGGGGATTGAACCCAGGGGTGCTTAACCACTAAACCACATCCCTAGCCCTTTTTAAAATTTTTATTTACAGAATTTGCTGAGGCTGGATTTGAACTTGGGGTCCTCCTGCCTCAGCCTCCCAAGTTGCTGGGATTATAGGCATGTGCCACCATGCCCAGCTAAATTCCAAATTCTTTTGAATAATTTACAATACTTTGCAACAATCTTGCCTACCTGATGAGTGCCTTTCATTGTTCTCATCTCTCCATTCCCCACTCTATCACAGATCCACAGGACACTCCTTCCCCAGGGCTGCTGGCTTTAATGGAAGCCCATTAATTTGTAAAGATAGCCCACTGTGACTATCACTACTTTTCTCCCTTTCCCCTAATTAAACTTCTGTTCATCCTGGCATCCATAGTAGTGTCTCTCACAGTGCCATAAATAGAGAAAAAAATTTTATACACTTAACATGAGCCTCCTACTGGGATTGGTAAATGAGGTGCCTAAGGCTCTTCATCATTCAGTTGGGACTGAATGTGTATCTTGTATTTAGGTAATTTATGTCCAGCCATAGGTGGAAAGAATAACAAAAAATTATAATATTCCCTCTCTCTCTCACACACACACACTCATGCACTTTATACACATTATTCCATGAAGCATGTTAGCTAGAGGTAAGCCTCGTGATTCAAGCTGCATCACCAAAAACAAAAATAAAAATGAAAAATGATTTGAATTTCAACTGGGTAAATAAATGGCATATTGTTTTCCTTTCCCATAGATTTTTCCCCCAATTTTTATTATTTCAAGGTATTGCCAAGACAGTGTGAGCAAACATGAACCCCAGAAAGGTTCTTTTCCTTAGGGTAGCCCCACTGCATGCAGGGAATGCTCTGGTAAGCCAATGAATGGAGTAGCATAAAAGACTCAGAATTACATATTTTATCACATTCCAGATTTAAATATGTACCAACTTAAACTGACATTGTCCCCTTTAAAGAAGAGCAAGACAAATGCGATCATAATCCCAAAGCAGCCAGATGAAAAGCATGTAGAATGCTGAAAAAAATAATAAACAAAAATGTAAATGAAACTGGGCATTCTGCCTGGAAACAGAATCTGTGTGCAAACAACACATATTCATGCCAAATTTTAGAACCCTTGAGAGGCTCTTCTACTGTGCCTCTCTCTAAGCATAGGGCCAAAAGGAATAGGTGGATTTTCTATCAACACACAGTGGGGAGGTTGTGAGGCATAAAGTTCACAAGTCTCTCCTAGGAAAGACTGAGCAAAATGATGAAGATTAAATCAACTTTATCTCTAATCTGATGGGAGGACTTGTCAATGTAGAAATGGCTACCATCACCAAGCAAGAATTCCCAGAAATTGCTTTGTTGCTCAGCCTCATATTTTAAAGTTTCTTTTGTTCATCAAAGGCTTGTTAAAATATAGATGTGTTAGAGACCCTAAAGGCTAGAATTAGTATCAAATAACATGTATCTTATTCCTGGTTATATGATTGAACAAATCCATTTTTTTCTAGTCCCATCTGTAAAGCAAAGCTAACCCATTTCACAAACTTGTAAGTATAAAATGCTCTACAAATATCAAGTGCTGTTACTGTAATGGTAGTAAGGAAGACAAAGTTCATATCAGACAAAATAATGCTGTAGCCCAAAGTGTGGCACTGCCATGTAGCCAAACACAGCGGTGGGATAGAAGTATGTCTGGCTAGCCAAATATACTTTATAAATATTTTTAGTGCTTCTCTGTTAGGGTTTGGATGTGATGTGTCCCCTAAAAGCCCATATGTAAGGCAATGCAAGAAAGTTCAGAGAAGAAAGGATTGGGTTGTAACAGCCTTAACCCAATCAGTGAATCAAGCCACTGATGGGATTAACTAAGGGGTGACTGGAGGAGGTGAGGCATGGCTTTCGTGTATATATTTGTACCTGGTGAATGGAGTTGATCTGTTCTGTCTGCTTCCTGATTGCCATGTGAGCTGCTTCCCTCCTGCACACTCTTCCACCATGATGTCCTCCCTCACCTGGAGCCCTGAGGAGTGGAGCCTCTGTCTGGATTGAGACCTCTGAAACCATGAGCCATTATAGAAATTCTTCCTCCTCTACAATTGTTCTGGTAGGGCCTTTTTTGTTTTGTTTTGTTTTAATTATTTACACATGACAGTACAATGATCTTGACATATTGTACAGTTGAATCAGATGGGATATAATTTCTCATTTTTCTGAGTGTACAGGTTGCAGAATCATATTGGTCATGCAGTCACGTATATACCCACCCCAATAATAATGTCTATTTTATTCTCCTGTCCTTCTGGTAGGGTCTTTAAGACACAGCAGTACAAAAGCTGACTAAAACATTCCCCTTTACTTATTTTAAGTGCAGAGAATTTATTTCTCTATAGGCAACTAATTTCTTGCTGTAATTGCTATATGGAATTAGGAAGAATGTCCTTTACCTGAGTGAGAGATCCTATGATCTTAGTTTCTGTCCATTCCAAACCCCTGTGTCAAGATTTCTCACCTATGGTTTTCCAAATGCTTGATGTAAATTCTACAGAATTACTATATGAAAATCACTCTTCTAGATCTATTCACTATCAGGATTTCAAAGTCCTTTATTATCTACTTTTACTCAAATAATCTAAAATGAAACTCTGGTTAGATCAATCTGTTTCATTACAGGAGAACATTCTCAACAGGCCAGCTTTTCTCCAGAGTTAATTTTCTTTCTTCTTTTAAAATTGCTTTCTCTCCTTTCTGCCTCTTCATTTTTTGCCCAACCATCCAAAGCAGATGATCTTGAAGTCTCTGCCAACTCAACATACTTCTGTGAATTTAGCCCTTCCCAATTTCTTCCCACCATTTAAAACTTGATTATATTTTATCATACATATTTTGTATTTCAAGATGACCCCAAAAGATTACAATTGGATGCAGGGATTTTTCTTCTAGACACCCCAAGATGCAAACTAATTGATATAGCAATTGATAGGGAATGAATCTGAAAAGTGATTCAGAAGTCTGAAAATACAATGAAGCCACCCCTATTTAACAGTCAATTCACAGCCTTGGACACTATTTCCTTTACCAAAAACCTGTTGGATTTGGGACTATATCTCAAAAAAAAAAAAATAAATAAATGGAAGTGAAGAAACTTCTCTTGGAATCAAATTCATAGGCTTAAGCACCACTGTAAAAAAGAAGAGCAGTTGTTCAGAATAATAAATTGTGTCCTTTATGAAGTTCCAGGACATGACTTGCAGTAAATTTCCTCTGGAGGTTGATATGTTATGAAATGAATAAGTGATCCATAGGGTTGCTAAGAAATCAGAACTGTGGCTCTCTGATATTGAAACTATCCATCTGCTCTAGTATGAACTACATGGTATGTGCACTATAAGCATTATTTATATTTAGTATTTAGATTTTATAAGGAATGAGAAGAAACCATGCCACACCTAGAAAGGGTGTGAACATAGAATGCCACATTCAGAAAGGCCTGCCTCTTGACAGTATTTTTTCTTAATCAAAAGTTGTTCCCATAGTTACAATACCATTACTCTTATCTTGCACAGGTGATAAGTCACTATATTTTTAAATGTTACTTGGTTACTTAAATATAAAATTCCTGTAAAGCCAAATCAAATGGCTATTTAAAATGCACATTGAATATGTATTTTAAAATAAAACAGCACAACTACTATGCTTTTCGTGTTATTGAAAAAGACATGCCACTTTAAAATTTCATGTAATTTAACTTTCAGAAATAGATATGGCTGAACCAATTATGAGATAAATTTCTGTTCCAAAAAGATGATTTGAGAAAGCATTTACGATTAATATTTGATTTCACTATTGAACCATTAAGTAAAGTAATACTATGATTCCGCAAAATGAATCCACTCTCTAAGTTTGCAGAATACTATTTACTGGCATAGTGATAAGCTGTTACAACCTCTTTTTTTAAAAAAGTATATAGTCCTGAATTTTATGGAGAAATTCAGGAAGGAGATGAGAAATTGGGACCTGGGCCACGGAAAATATGGTCACATTATTCTGACACTTTCCAGTTTTACAGTTCTAATTTGATCTATGTTGAAATGGCATAGCATAAATTCAGACTAAAAAGATTTATTATACAAAGAACATTGCATGTCTTATGACTTTAAACTTGGGGAATTCCAAATGTTCAGATAAAATAACCTGAGCAGTGGAGAATTGCACTATCTTGGGTTAGAACACATGATATACAAAGGTTTGCAAAAGCAAGCCTGATGGTGATGGATTAAAAAAAAGGGGGGGGGGCAATGTGTAAGAGTAGAGGGGAAGAGGTGCTCAGAGGCTATGGTCTACCTGCAGCACCTCTTGCCCTAGCAGACACCTCACTGGGAAAACCAGAAACTTAATCCCCTAGACAGAACAGAGAGCAGCATACTGAATTATTTTCTCCAATTATGTTCTCCTACAAAGAACCTAGATACTGTTAGAGAAGCAAAAGCACACTTCTAACCACCACCTTTTTCAAACATCTCTACATCATATCTTTCACCTTCATATTTAAATTAAATAAGATGATGGGCATGAGTATCAGTAAGTGGCTACATAGATTATGTAACACAAGCAGTGTAATGGAGGGTAATACTAACTGGTCTATTCATCTGACCATGCCAAGAAAACCTAAGTAATTGCTATTTTACAATCCTGCATCTGGATTCTATATTAAATTTCTGGTGGAATTATTTATCAATTTCACTTTAATACCAAAACCATGACGTAAACTCATGCTAAATGTACTACATGGACTCAGGTAAATGTCATATTATATATTATAGCACCATATTTATTCTCCAGTTAGTCATATAAAATTGTAATGTCCATGTAATTTTCCCAGAGGAAACTTCAATTTCTTTGCACAGAATTATGATAGTCATGGCACTATTTAAAACGTAGGGGCAGCTGTACATGTGATTTATTTATTGGTGTGAGCTCTATGATATATATGGCCTTAATTGAGCTGGACGAAATCCAGAAACAGTCTTGTACTTATCTTCCTATCTCTGAACAAAAATCTGATATCTGACTTGACATTATTTATTAGCACATTAGGCAATTTCTGATTTGAAATGTTCTAACATCTCAGCACTTTTTTCTGAAAACTTTGAATGTCCTACCAAATTCAACCTTTCCTTCCTCCTCTTACCCTGTTCTTTACACACACACACACACACACACACACACACACACACACACACATCTTATTCTCCTTGTGTTAGTTTGCAATGTATTTTCGTCTATAAATTTAAGTGTTCAAGGGAATGTGAGGACTTTTGATTATTTTTATTTTTTATTCTGCTTAAAATATGTTTGAATGAACAAGCTTCTAATTAACACATTATCTTCTACCAGGGCCCAATTTCCTTATCTTAAGAAGAAAATACAGTTTACCCAGCCCTTATTATGACATTGTCTCATAAGGTTTTATGCACTTATTTCATGTAATCTTCATAATTGTTCCAAAAGATTCATTCATTTTATTCCTATCTCAGGTCACACATCATCCTATCAAGAATACCTCATATAAAAAACATTTAAGTAGTAACAACACCTATTATTCCATTCTCCTTTTTGTAAGTTATTTTTATAGCACATATTATCATATGGACTTTGATTGTTTTTGCCACCTGCTACAACAAAAACATCATTATAGTAACCATTTTTCCTGATTTAAGTCCTAGATATATCTTCATTACTTAGCTGACAGCTGACACATAGTCAATACAAATAAATAAGGGTAGAATTAATCATTCAATAAGTTATTTTTCTTTATAGCATATATTACATAGATTTTATTTGTTCTAGAGCATTTTATTCTATTATAACCATCATTTCTCTCCTACCCTATAGTGTTCTTCATATACTGATTCTCTTTTGGCCAGAGAATTTTTTCTCCAAAGAGCAATTTACCACGAAGTTCAACTTAGAAAATTTCTAAGTGGAGTTGCTTTGATTGAAATACGGAAGGGCACTACAGAATCCAGCTTCTGTTTCTCCTTCACTCCTTCTTAGTAGTCCTTTAAAATGTAGAAAAGACTGTAAGGCAAGATGACAATTTCAAAAGAAATATTACAAAGATTGGTTCTTTTATTTTATTATATTATATTATAGAATATTTTATATAGAATAACCTCTACTAAAAGGAGATCAAAAAAGAACAACAAAATTTAAACTGATAATTTGAGAAGTTTACATGTATCACTGTTCCCCAGAGAAACGGAACCCACAGAATACACACATTTGTGCACACGATTGTGCACACACAATTAGGCATTGGCTTACAGGGTCATAGTGCTGAAAGCACCCATGGCCTGCTGTCTGCAAGTCAGAAACCAAGGAAAGCAGTGTTATTTCAAAGGCCAGAGTAGTAAGTCCAATGACACAGATCCCAGTCCAAGTCTGAAGGCCTGAGAACCAGGAGCTCCAAGGGTAACAAAAGAAATATTTCAGCTCAATCAGTGAGTAGAGAGGAAGTTCCGTTTTCCTGTGCCTTTCTGTTCTGCTCAGTCCCTCAACAGATGATTGGGTAATGCTCACCCATGCTAGAGAGGAGCCTCTACTTTACTTAGTTCACTAATTCAAATACTAACCAATCCAGAAACACCCAGAAATAACAAATATCTGGGCATACTGTGGCCTGTTTAAGCTGCCACATAAATTTAACTATTACTGTTTAGATAAGCTTCGGAACAGAATTGATTTTCCTTCTGTTTTACCTTCTCACTCTATGGTTGATTTAGTACTGTTATTTGTCTTTCTAATTAGAATTCGGAATGCATTCTAATTATTAAGGCATTATCCTAAAATCATCACTGTCTTCTGCCTTACTTTTAAAATGAGAACTAGAAAAGGACTATCATAGTCACCTGGTGGATTCTGCCTATATGTTCACTGCTCCCCCTCTGCCTGGCCCCACCTTTTTCTGCTCTACTCCATGTTTCAGGTAAAAGCACTCAGCCAGGTGTGTCAAAGATGGAGAGACAATGGCAGAGCTCAAAGTAGATGTAGCCTGAAGGCAAGTGATTCTGATCATAGGGCACCTAAAAGAAGGTCTGTGAGTGAAGAGGGGGCTGGGGCCCAGGCACCACTCTTGCCTCATTGAAGCTGAGCCAGATACTGAGGCCCCAGTGCAGGCCAGTCTGTCCAGACCCCACACTGCACAGAAAATGACAGAGCCATCATGGGCATGTCTGCCCACTTAGAGAATGAGGATATGAGCATATTCAAGATTGTGGTTCAGGACCTTCAGTCAGATGCAAGGGGCAGGTAAATCTAGATGTTGCCTCTGAGAATCATGATTAAAAATTCATTTTGCACAAGTTTGATACAATGGAAATTTGTTTAAAGCAAATCAAGATTTCTTTTTTTTTTCTTTTTCCTTTTCTTTCTTTCTTTTTCTTTTTTTGAAAACTGCAATCTAAAATATATATCTGGTGCAAATAATTTTAAATATTTCTTTTAATTTTGGAATGTTTTTCTGATAAAGTTTTTTGTTTGTTTGTTTGTTTTGGTACCAGGGATTGAACCCAGGGGCACTCAACCACTGAGTCACATCACCAGCCCTTTTTATATTTTTATTTAGAGACAAGGTCTCACTTGTTTAGCACCTTGCTTTTGCTGTGGTAGCTTTGAACTCATGATCTCCTGCCTTAGCCTCCTCCCAAGCCGCTGGGATTATAGGCATGTGCTACTACCCCTGGCCTCATAAAATAATTTTGAACTTTTAAAGTTAGCCTCAGCAACTTAGCAAGGATCTAAGCAATTTTTATCTGTATGTGTTGATGGTTTTCCCCCTAAGAGAAAATGTCTTCATCAGTTTGACTAATCAATAGTATTTCCAAGAGAGTTATTAAAGACTGATACTGAATAAATGGCAACAGGAGAGGCTAAATATGACTGCAAACTATATATTAGTGAATATTTTAAATTGTGTTTAGTGAATATACTCTCTAAACTACATTCAATTTCCAACCTGAACATTTGGTTTATGCTATTAACTTTTTAGTGAATACATAATTTAAAATAAAATGTTAAAGTTTATTAAACACCAGTCTAGCTATAATCTTACACTGAATTTTTATAGGTTATATTGAAATTTAATTTTTACAGGTTATATTGAAATTTAATTGTTACAAGTAGATATTGTCAGTAGATAGCACCTATACAGTTATTTTAATTTCACAAAATAGAGGTGAGGAAGGACAAACACCATAGAGGTTCTACACTAACTTTTCAGAATATTTCATTTTCTAAGAATCTCTCATGATCTCATTTTAAATGGCACAATCCTCTACATGGCCCCACTGACAGAGTCTTAATAACAGATTTTATTAATCAGGGGGTACAGGATGATTAATAATGTGGGGAATTAAGCTTAATAAACATTCTGTATATTTTGTATTAAAGAAAATCAACCTACCTGTGATCAACAGCTTGGTGGGAATTTATAACTACAAAGTTCATTAGGGAACCAGTAACCACATTGTAATCTAATGAAGACCATACTTTAATTTTGATTAGAGCTAGTTAATAGCATTTAAAAAAACAAAAACAAAATAAGCTCCATTTGCTGGTTGGATTCCCTTCAGATCTGTCTGATGTGACTTCATCCATCATAAAGTCTGGGTTGTCTGCTGGGACAGCTGTTTCCTGAATATTGTAATATGGCACATCATATTCAACCTCCTTCTCTGCGTCCTTGAGAAATACCTTCACCCCATACCTCTTGTTTAGAATTGCTATACATCAACCATACCCTATTAGCCATTTTCACAGTAAACATTAAACTATGCTGAACACTTAATGTACCAGGCTATGTGCTAAGCACCCTAGGATCCTTAACATATCCATACTACACAGATACTGAAATTGAGAGGTTAGGTAATTTTTCCATGGTTAGTGTATGCTCATAAATTCAAAAGTGGCATTCAAAGATATGTCAGATTCAAAAGCCCAGTTTTTCTAACCTCTTAACAATTTGTTGCCTCTATGAGCTTGCTTCATTTTGTGAATTCATTAGCTTGTTAGTTTGTGCATCAAACATTTATTAAGCACCTAGGATAGAATTGGAATATAAAGATGCATAGAACAGAGTTCCTGACTTCCTGGCTTTTCCACAAGGTGAGAGAGAGAAATGAAAAAAAGAAAAGAATTGTAAATAATAGTTGTTAAGGGGGGGGGTGAGGGAAAACACCATTTAATTCTTGTGAAATCCAAGGATAAACTTCTCAAATGAGAGTGATATTGGAATTAATTCTTGAAGGAAGAGTAGATATGATGAAATGAGAGATACATTGGTTTTGAAGAGCATCATGGCTGGAACACAAAGATAGCAACGCCAGAGGGGCCAATGAGGTCCCAGTTTGGTCAGCATTCTGAGAATGAATCCCAACCTTCATGTAGGGGTAAGCATGGATAGAAAGTTTGAAGAAATTGAAGATGCAACAAACATCTGAATGGAAAGTCACCCCAAAAATATACATAAGGGAGATGTTGAAAGTATGAGGGTTTGTCGTTAGGAAGTTGCGTTTCAATTTTGCCTCCACAATTTAAAGAATTCTTTATACTTTGCAAAAAGAGGGATTTTTTCTGTACTACCTCATGGGTATTTTAATTTGAGCTTCAAAATATTGTATCTATACAAGTACTTTGTGAATTATTTATAAATCATGGAAGGGGTGAAGCTGAGCTGGGGCAGTGTGCAGAAGTTTGAGGTGGAATGCTCTGCCTGCCCCTTTTGGATGGCTTTAAAGTTTTAGTGTAGGTTACAATATGACGATTGCTATATACAATATTTAGTACAATAGAAAAATATACACATATGGGTGTCATGATCTGGAAAAATCTCTCTCAGCAATGGAGAAAAATTTCAGAGACAAGAAAAACTCAAAAAAAATGGATGGTGGTAAAGAAAATTCTAACAGCTTCTTTCTTCCTTGTTTATCACTTAAGTCTTCCCAACTGCTATTCAAACCTCCTCCAGCTGGAAACATAGAAAGTATAGAAAAGAAGATTCCTCGGTGTACTGCCAGAGCACTTAGGAAGGAAGAAACTTTTCAGAGCTAAAGATGAAGCACTTAAGGAAGAAATTTCCTCAAAAGATACTTCAAATGGCAAATAAGATGCTTTCTGTGAAAGAACTAAGCACTATCATGAGTATAGGTAGAGGCACAGATCTAAGATTCAAATAGCTAGAAGAGTAAGAAAATCTGGCAACTTCTGTGTACCTGCAGAACCCAAATTAACATTTGTCCAGTCCTCAGGATCAGAGATATCAATAGTGTGAACCCAAAGGCCCAATAGGTGTTAGTTTCTTCCCTTCTGACTGCTATGCAGTAGAAGCAAGGCTCAATAAGGCTTCCCTAACTTGCTGAGATTGTGGACTTATCTACTGCATGGGGTATCAAAACCTGAGATCAGTAACAACTAATCTACAAGTATGATTATCGCAAAGCCAAGGAGTGACTTGCCTTGACAGGTGACACTGTTATTGTTGGATTTCTTGGAAAACATGGCATCATCTATATGGAGGATCGGATTCATGAGATCTGTGCTGTTGGAAAAGTCTTTCAAGAGGGAAATCACTTCTCATGGCCTTTCAGATTATCTGTTCTATGAGGTAGAATGAAGAAAAAGACCACCACCCATTTTGTAGAAGATGGAAATGCTGGAAATTGGGAGGATCAGATTAACAGGCTTTTAGGAAGGATGAGCTAAGGTGTCTACCTTGATTATTTTGTAATCTAGTCAATTAGTAAGCAATAGTTGCTTTCATGTTGAAAAAGAAAAACAGCCAAGGAATTCCAGTTGATATCAGAACCCTAATTTGATACTGAATATTTTCTATAAGGAAGATTTGCTTTTGAAATTCCTTTTCCATTTGAATTTTATTATAGGTAGAAAAATTTACTCTAAAACATCATTGTCTGTATTAGCATGGGCATTGTTTTGTATTAGTAGAGAGAAAATGGGAGGCTCAAACACGATACTTCTTAAGAAGATTGTAGGCAGATACACAATGGTATTTGGAGGACTAAATGTTAAGTAGCCTTCATTAGAGGAGACTTTTTCTCTGTCATCATTGTAAGTCTACTTATCACATTTAACAGTAAATATATTTGAAATGCATATATGTACATATCTGTATAAAATATCCAGTAACTACCTATCTTGGATTTTTTCCATTACTATAATATTTACCATTTCTATTGGTTTCTTTTTTTTTCTCATGGTGCACTTGGGAATACATTCTGTGTCTCGTGAAAAATTCATGACATTGGTGCTAATCTGGAACTAAAAATCAGAATAAAATTAAAAATCCCAGGCATTTCTTTCACTTTTCTGGAAAACCCAAGAAAGGAAGGGTAAATTTTGTTGATGATACTAGGAATAAATTCAACTCAGCTCTTTCAAAAGTGTGAATAGTACATAAAATTAACTTTTATATGTGTTGTTATATAATTTTAAAAGAAATCAATACATAAATTATCTTCACCAATGCTGGAAATGATAATACTGCTTTGTAGGACTGTGCAACAAAAGTTTAACCTCCCAGCAATGATCAGAACAGTAACTCATGATTATTTGATTTGGTTGCTATACAGACACAAGAATCGGTGTAATGGAAATGAGTGTTGGCTGCTTGGGGGAATTTTCTGATGTCAAAATCCCTTAGACTACAACTTAAAGAGTCATTGGATTCTTGCCTCATTTACACATAAATAATTTATGAATTTGCATTGTGATTTTTCTTTGAGCTGAATCAAAGCTCTCTGATTTTGCAAATCATCACGCAGAAGCCAGTGACACACATTCCTGAGACTTCCATTGCAATCAATAAGTTTGCTGTTACTGTCAGTGGGTGCAGTTTCCCTGATTAACCTCTAAAAAGTGTTCTCCTTCATGAATTCTGTTCAGAAATAAACTGATATTGTAAAAGAAGACAAGGGCAGATTTCAAAACATGAACTCTTGGTCATCTTAAATAATGATGTATAAAAGAGAGAAAAAAAAGGAGAACAATTTGATTTGCTCCAATCAGGTTGACCCAAAAAGGAGAGAACAGAAAAATGGCTTAACCTAAGCAAATGGGACTCAAAGTCATACAAGACCAACACTCCCATTTGCAACAACAAAGCCTCATTTAAAACATGTATAGCCTGGATATGATAGACATTTAAATCCCAGAAGAAGCCTTGGCTCAAAAAACAAACAAACAAACAAAAGAATCAGTGTAAAAAGGAAGAAAATAATAAGAATAAATCAAACAGTGGGAGCACGCAAAGGAAAGAATCAGAGATAAAAAGAAAAACAGCAATGTTTGTCCTCTGTCAGCATCAGCCCCAAATATGGATCCTGAAACTGAGCATGATGTGTTATGCACTAAAGGTACATTGTCTCACCTGATCTTTGAGATGGTCTTCACTACTTTTCATAAAAGGAAACTAAAGAACGAAGAGATCAAGTAGCCTAGGATGTGACTATTAAGAAGCAGATGGTGGACTTAAAATTTTTTTTCTTGTAATCTTGTAATCTTTCTTGTAATCTTTCTCCTTGATAGCTCTTTCATCCATCACATTTTCTCTGTCATTTCTTTGGACCAGTCTGTCAGTAATTATCTCCTAGAAAACAGCAACAGCTTTCTAATTACTCTTGCAGTGATTTGCCAAGAGAAGAAGGGTCAGACCAACCCCTCAAAGTCTCTCCCATGCTGTGCTATCAAGTTCTCTTTCTGCCTGAATTTGCATTGGGCTGGATGATTGGCACAAATTATAACATACCAAACCTGATAAAATGCTTGAATACATTAAATTACATTAGTAAAAATGTGGTTGCCAGGAAGACAACAAAATTTGTGCTTAGAAATAGATTTCACCATCCTTAAAGATGTCTTCGTCCATTTGAAATGACACCCTCCCTCTAATTTCTGGCACCGGTGGTTTCTGTTAGTTCTGGACCCTTACTGCCACTGAAGAAAAGGTGACTTAAACACAGTTGGTGGCATTGCCTCCAGTTTCCCCATGCATGTCCATCCCACACAGAGTCATTGGTGTGACCTTCCTGAGGTGCTCATTTAATTCATACAGTCCTTTTAATAGTCCAGCGATTCTTCACAGAAGATAAAGCTTCTTAGCTTAGTGTATGAGACCAAAGGGCCTGGTCTCTGCCTTTCTAGAGATTCACATCCCATTACTCCACCACACAGAACCTGTTTTTTTCCCTAGGACCCTGACAATCTCCCTGCAGTTCCTTCCAAAAAAATTAACACTGATTTTCTTTCACCTGAATGTCCCTGGGAACCTTTTCCCACCATGTTTGTGTAATCAAATACTGGTATCCTGCAAATGTTAGTTCGGAAATCTGTTTCTTCGGGGTTCTTCTCCTCATCTTTCTGAACTGACTCTCCAATGTGCTTCCATTACACCTAAATTTTTTCCTCTGTCAAAGGCTGATCATGCTGTGCTGTAGGTCAGAGCTTCCTTTCTCCTCTCTGTGACCAAAGGGTATGTTCTCTGAGGACTGACTCTCTCCTTAACCTTTAAATGTTTTCTGGTTCACTAGATGGAATACAAGAAAAAACATGTAAGGAACCCCAATATAGAATTAATTAATTAATTAGCTAATTAATTGATTAATTAATTAATGGAAAACTCATGGAAGGAAAAATGGGACAAGGAGCCTCAGATGAGAACAGTTGCATTTGGCAGTATGACTGGCACGAATTATAACAAACTTGAGTTCAAATAAGGCTCAATATGTATTGCTTAAAAAATGAACAGATGAATATCTTAACAGCTGGAGTAAAATTACAGAAAAAGGCAGTTGAAGATACAAAAAGTTAGAAAATACTTGGGTATTGTGTGAATGGGTACAACCATAATGACATAAGGTTGCCAATATTCCATATGATACATTTCCAAATGACTCCCAATCATGAATTTCTTATAAGTCATAAAACCAGGGTTAACTCCTCTCAATAATTGGTTGTTTTACTCAACTTTTATAATAATAACTTAGATTTTAATGATTTTCTCTTTTGCAAAGGGCTTACCTATGCAAAAATCTCATTTAATTGGGCAATAATCATGTGAGGCAATCAAGATATTTCTCTTGTTTTGCACATGAGAAAGCCAAGGGGAGTAAAGGAGTTGCCCATCGGTACTTTTGGGTTCACATTGAAGCCATAGTCAATTTGTGGATCATGGCAGGCAACCACTCATTTTGTAGCTAAATAACAGCTTCATGTGTCTGGACTACCTCGGGGTTGAAGAGGTGGTAACCAGCTCTACCCATTTCATAACTTCAGTCAGGTACATGTCTAATTAATCCAAATAGTTTCTTTATTATTGTTTATATCATTCATTTCTAAAATGTCATCATTTTCCATTTATCTTTGTGCTACAGTTTCAGATTGCTAATATTCCTGACTTAAGGTACTGTACTTTATAATCTTGTCCCTGGGAGGTAAAACCCTGACTCTTTTGGCTTCTACAATTCACTGTTTGCTGAGTTTGGGGAAGACTGCCCATCTAAGAAAGAGGTGATTCTGTTCTCCTTGGTTGAACTAGAACAATGGGAAACAATTTGCAAATAAAATTAATTTTCTAATATGTCATTTTCTCTTGGCATAGCCTCAGTATTGACATCCTCTCCTGTGGCTGCCAGTGCCTGCCTCACAGAGGAGGATGTGAAGGTGGAGAAATCCACACACTTGGCTGGTTATACACAACACATCTGCACCTCTACCACCCAATCTCATTCATAACACCTGTACACTTGTGATTAGAACACCTTCTACTCCCTAGCCATGATTGTCTCTTTAAGTATCTGAAGGAACTCCTTGCTGATTATTTAAAATATACCCATACACCCATCTGAAAGAAGAGCTAACTCTGCATCTGACTCCTTCTTTTATTTTCAGGCTTATTTTAGACCTCCAAACACTGGATACAATGTACTTCAAGACTAGGTAAAACAAAGACCTCATTAAAGATTAAAAAAAAAGAAAAATTAAGGAAAAAAAAGATCTAGCTCAAAGTGTTAATGTCTAAAGACTATGTTTATAATCTGTCTTGAAAGGTGCATTGCAAGCAAAACTTTTAATAATATTATTACATATTTCCATATTATAATAATGAAAACATAAATGCTTATATGTGTGCACTGAATAGTTTACTTCTTGATTTAAAGATTTCTCAAATTAATGCACCGCCAGCTAATATCAAACTTAATGGTATCTAAATTCAGAGCATACTGTTAAATCAGTAATGAAAACAAAGTCTTTGTCTCCATTTTATTTATTTTTGCCTTTTGGACCAAATAATCTTTAAATACTTTGAAGTTCATTTCATGTTTTCCATCTAGACGTAGCATTAAAGAATATTTATAAATAACACTCAATTCCCTGTGAAGAGGAGTATATTTATTTATTAAGCCCAACTCATTTGGCTTCTACAATTCAATTTCTGTTTGCTGCATACAAATCATATAATGCATCACAGAAAATTATCACGGGATTTAGTTTCCTAACTAGATTCGCTGAAAAGTTTTAGCGGATATTTCATTTATTCAAACTTTGTCACAGAGATGCAGAATTAAACTATTTTCTAAGAAAAAAAATGTGGAGTTTGATTGAATAATGGAGAAATTTTAGAGAATAAATAGAGGGAAAAGAAGAAAGGAAAAGATGAGAAGGGGAGAGAGAATATGGTAACATTTGCTGCCTGTTTGATGTGTATCTTCTCAACAAGCCCTTTTTCTCATAGATAAGACAATGTATAAAAATGGTAGGCACTGGGGCTGGGGTTGTGGCTCAGCTGTAGTGGACTCACCTAGCATGTGCAAGGCACTGACTTCAGTCCTCAGCACCACATACAAATAAATAAAATAAAGGTATTGTGTCAACTACAACTAAAAAAAAAAAAAATGGTAGGCACTGACCTTATGTGACTATATGCTCTTCTTCAGTGAACCATCTCTTTTATTTCCATGTGTTCCTGGTGGAACTGTCAATTATGGTGTTCTACCCATTACTAAAGATGTATATAGGAGCATCTTTAACCCAAAGTACTATACTCCTCAGGATACAGTGATATGGTTGGAGCAGATTTGTACATTTTGGAGAGACATTGAAAGAAAATTACTATTACTAGGCAGAAAATAATTTCCATCCTCTCAATATGTCACCCCTTAAAACTTACTGAAACCCAGCTTATTATTTCTCTACCTATAGTGTCGTGATCATCAAATCTTTTCATGCATAAATTTAGAAATTTCTTTTTCTTGTTCTCTTTAATTTCTACCGCTTGGCCCTATAGTTCCATTCATGGCTACTAAACTTATATGGAATTTAATTTTCTGCCTGCCAACTTGATCTGTCACATGTAAATAAATTGTTAATTAGGGCCGTCAAACTCTGCTCAACTGTGGATATTCAAAAAATTCAGACATGATCTACAGTCTTCAAAGACAACATCGTGTATTTAGTAAGATAGGCATGTTAAAATTCCATAGTAAAGTCATTAAACTTATGACAGATGTTTACAACTCACAAAGGGACCAACCCCAGATATATGAGCAACCAACACAAGCAAGAACCTATAACAGTCTATTTTTTCATTAGTATAACAAAATACCTGAGGATGGGTGCTTACAAAGAAAAAAGGTTTATTTAGGTCACCGTTTTAGAAGCTCAAGGGCATGGCACTGGCATCAGCTCAGTTTTGGTGAGGGCCCTCATGGTTGCATCATATCATGGTGGGAGTGTGTGTATAAGGAAGAGATAATATCACTGGATAGGAAGCCAAAAGAGAGAGGAAGAGGCCAGGCTTGCTCCTTGAATAACAACCCTTTTGAGAGCACTAACTCAGGGTTCCAAGAGAACTACCTTAATCCCTACCAAGGATACACTCCAGTAACCTAAGGGCCTTTCAACCAGGCCCCACCTCATAAATGTCCCATTGCCTCCTAATGTTGTATCACCCAAGACCAAGTTTCCAACATGTGATCCCTTGTGGTGTCCAATCCAACAAAATAACAGCAATAAAACCCAATGAAAATGTTAAATCTCAGACAAGGACTGAAGGTGCAATGTTGGAGAGGGAGCATGGCGTCAAACTTAAGTACGGCAGACCAAAGAGCCAAAAGGCACAACCACTTGGGGCATAAAGCATCTGAGTTTGGCCCACAAAGATATTAGGCAATGTCCAGCCTGTTTCTAATGAACTCTGTAACAGCACCTTCATTCTCTGACACTTCCGGTCCATAATAGTTGTTCTTCCTGCAGCCATGTGTGCACAACATGTGCATTAAATACCTATGTCTGATTAAAGTTTATTAGATCAGAGTGCTTGCCTCATCCAAGCTGAACGAATAAGCATCTCTTCCACCAGAATTTAGTCTGGCTCAAAAGAGAGAGATTGAAAAAGAGACCCCAAGCTGTTGGATCTATAAATTGTAAGTTTCTCTAGTGCATGTGGGAGATAGAAGCAAAAAAAGATATGAAAACCATGTTGAGAACAATGAATTACAATAGAATAGAGAGAGTTCTGGTACATCATCAAAATGCACTGTGAAATTAAAATGAGGTACGCATTATGAGAAGTACAGAGAATAATAATGCAGGCCCCATTCTCATGAAACTCACATACTAATGCAAGGAATAGGCAGTAAATAAACAAACAAGAGGACATGGGATAGGGATCAGAACTACAATGTAATAATCAAGGGGATGAGGTAGATAGCATCTTAGGGACCAGTTCAGACTGGAGGTTCAGAGGCCTTTGTAAGAACATTGCAGCAAAGCTAAGACCTAGGTAACAAGCAAAACTAGTGGAGATTGAAGGGAAGAACTTTCTAAGCTTAGAGAGTATAGCAGTAAGTATATATAGCATGTTAAATTCACAGAAAAAGATCAAAGTCACAGTGAAAGCAAGAATAATAACAGGTGAAGTAGGGAGAAGCAGGTTTTGAACAAGGTAGAGCCTCTCTGACAGGTTAAGGATCTTTAATTTTAAATTCAGTCATAACCATTAAAGCAGAATAAGTAGGTGAGTAATATGTTCAGATATAAGTATTGAAAAATAACTTTAACTCTCAAGAGGGAAGCAAAGAAATCAGGTCACAGATCACCTGAACTACTTTATGTTAGAGAAGATGATAGCTCTGACACCAGCTGGGCATTAGTGTAGAAAGAAAAAAAAATGGCACATTTAGAAATAGAAGGCTTGTTAATGGATAAGACATAGGTGATGAAAAAGAATTAAAGTAAAGATGATTCTTAGGTCTGGAGCTGAGGCAATTAAGAAGATGAAGATGCAATTTTCTGAGATGTGAAAAAAGCAAGTTTGGGTTCAGTGGGGTGAATAGTGTTCTGTTTTGACTATTCTAAACTTGAGATGCCTATTGAATATCCAGATAGACACATTAAAGTGGGAAGCTATATATTCAAATCCAAGTCCAGGAGAGTAAAATATCAACCTAGTATTAGTCACCATGTGGGTAGTATTTAAAGCTCTCACCTGGAAGATATTACTTAGACAGCATACTTTGATAGAATAAAAAGCTCTGGCCTTTGAGAGATTAAGGTACAGAGGGGAAAGTCTGAAAAAAGAACAGTAAATGAGCATCTGAAAGGTAGAAGGGAAACACTAGAGTGTTATTTCTAAAACCAAGGGAAGAAAGAATTTCAGGAAGGAAGGAGTATTTATGTCAAATAGTTGGAGAGGTTGAATAAGAAACAAAAACACATACAAACCTCCATTGGATTTGAAAACATGGAGATGGGTCTTTTCACAGTAGCTGTTTCAGGAGAGTGAAGGAGGTGGAAAACCTGCTGGTATTGATGGAAAAAGAATGAAAAATGACTTAGTAGAGAGATAGAATTGGTACAACTTTCAAGACTCTGTTATTGGATGAAATGGGTTGGAAGAGCTAAAAGAGTCAATTCCTACAACACAGCTATGTGCTAAAAAGAAGGGACCCACAGAGCAGTAAATATTGGCACCCTGACAATGCAGGGCAAGAGGGGTGAGGGAGAGGGGATTAGAGGATGAAACCAGGGAATGAGTGAGTTGAGTGAGGAGTGACCTTTAGTGTGGGCAGGTGCCTTTCATCCATTGTAACAGAGCAGGCACAGGATGCTGGTACAGATGCCAGAAGAGTAGATTGGAAATGCAAAGCTGTGAGATTTCCTACCTGATTGCTCCTGGTTTCTTCTCTAAAGGCACCAGCTAAGAGAAAAGAAGGAAGGTAGAGTGTTGGAGTTTGAGCAAAAGGAGGTGATTTTCAATAGTGGCCTTAGACAATGAAAGAACAAATATCCTATGGCAATCGAATAGGATCCCTGATCAAAGTTGAGCCCCTTGACATTTGGTCATGAATATAAAGTGAAATCACTTGGAACCTGTATATGTTTCTTCCATCAACATGTAAATGCTCCAGTATTGAGTAGGGGAGTAGTTGGAATTTACTGCAACTGATGCATTTTCAGGTAGCAATTAAAGGAAGGAGAGAAGTGCATGCAAATTAAATTTTTTAAACAGTGATTTTAATTATTTGCCATGGATTTACAATAATGTGAATTAGAGGGGCATAGGAGATACAGAAAAAAAAGAGTGGTAACAAATTAAAGGTCTCAAGGAGGACACAGAATTATTGAAGTAGGAGAATTAACGTAAGTAATTTAAATGAATAGGAGTTGTTGGCAGTAATAGTCTAAAGACTGAGATAGAAAATCTAGTGGTATTTGAGTTCTTGATAATTATAATAAAGTGGGACCACAGGCATTGGTAAATGAGATGAGGTGAAAAAATGTAAAGAATTAAGAAGTCAAAGTAGGAGAGAGATAATCTAAGCAAATATTGAGGCAGAAGAACTGTCCCAGAGTATAATGAAGAGGAAAGGGAGCAACCAGTAAAGTCACCATGAGTCACCATGAGTGAAAATGGATGAAATAGGGAGATAAAACTCAGGAGGGGGCCACTCCTTGGAGTTTGTTGGCACAGACTTCAAGGAACCCAGAGTGCTGGAATGAGAATGAGGGAGAAAGCTTGAAACAACAGCAGGGGGCAGAGAAGACACAATCTTCCCCTTCTCTGAGCTCCAAGGTATGTGCAGGGAACAAAACAAAACATAAAGCAAAACAAAATGCTCTTCACTCCAGAGCTCAGCCAGGAGTGCAGCAGGCAATGACTAGATTTTATTTAGAAAAAGAAAAAGGAATGTTCAGAAAAAACCTTACCGAAAAAAAGAGAGCTGACTGGCTACCTAGGAACTATTTGTTCCAAAGGGCACAATGGAAGGATTTGGATGTGAGGGTTAGTGACAGACTAGACATGGCATCATCAAACCATTATCCACCCGAGGAATATACCGTGCGCTAAAGCCCCATACCTTGTACATGTGCAACTGAAAATGGAGTTTCACATGACACTTTCCTAGTATGTGGGATACACTTCAACCAGTCACATCCTCTTTATGTAAAAAGAAATGCTAATTTGTACCCACTACGTCATTTTTGTAACCCACTAGCTAGTTTCAAAAACAAAGTGAGTTGGCTCCTGCCCTGCCATTTTCTAAAACGACCTACGCAGTTATGTTGTATCTTCTTTCCATGTTTATCAGCTCTGTGGTGCTAATTACCTGTAGGTACCCGGCTTATCTGATTAGCTACTATCATTTGTGTTCCCTCTATCATATCAAATTTATAGGGACAGGGGCCTGCCTGATTTTGTCTTTTTACTACCTGCGCACTACTTGGCATGAAAAAAGCTATCTATGAATAGTGAGTGGATGAATTATCGGGAATGCCAATTTTAGATGTTCTAGACTATAAACTCTGTAAATTGGATGTAGCATTGTTTTAAGCCTACTGTGATCTTAAATAGATATCTATTAGAGGGCGTTTAAGAAGTTTTTCTTTATCACTTAGTCTATTCTACATATCAACCAACAAAGAATAGCCCACTATGTACTATGCATCTCTCTTGATTCACTGTCTTCCTCTTTCCCCTATTCTGTGGTATCTTGTTGACTGCATTTTCTACAGGCTTTCAATTGGGTCTGATCAATAGGAGATCCAGAAGGAGGAGCTAGAGAGCAGGTATTTATCTACTAACTCTCTCTGTGGAGGTGGGTTGCAGTGGCTGTGATCCTCCATGAGAAACTTTCTCAGTGTTTATAAATGCTCCTTCACCTTGCACCTTGAAGCCTCAAGCTGGTAAGAGCCCACTCCCACCCACAACCACAATCCCTTTTTTAAATTCCCTTAACTCTGCCCACTCCTTTCTAAACAGTTCATCATTATACTCTCAACACCTCATTTGTTTCAATCTTGGTTGAAACAGAAATAATTTTTATTTAAAATAATATAGTACCAGCCTAGATGCCTCTGGGTTTAAAAATCAAGCCAAGGTTATTTCAAAACAAGTCCATAGATGCCAGGAAGATACAGTCTCCACTCCCCTCTCTCACCTCATGGAATTATGGAGTGTTTTGTAGCTACAGGCAAACATTCCATTGTCACCATGCCAGTGCCATTCATTCAATCAAAACATTCACCAGCTACCTACTGTGTGCCAGGCTATGCCAAGCAATAAAGGTACAAGTAGTTGAATAGGTCCAAGTGCCTTCAGTCAAGGAATTTAAAATGTTCCTGTGGAAAGCCTAACCTGCTTTGTATTTAGAACAAAGTAAGGACAAACCACACCATCCTGAGATATGGAGATATGCAGTATGAAACTTTCCATAAAATTACAATTCCATAGGCCAATATTAAAATACTCAATTTTAGAATTAGAAGATATTTAGCATCTCAACAGATAAGTTGTGAAAATATTTGTTCTTTTGGAAGCAGACACACACCTATTGTTTGACATGAAATTTTTAAAAAACCAGAAAGAATATATGTACATATATTTTATTCCTTTGAGGAACTAAAGGAAAAATACAGACATATTTACAAATCATAAATTACTTGGATAATCTGAGGCAAAAATTTTTGGATTAGATGAGGCACTGTTTTCAATGTAACATTCAAATATGTGCTTCTGACTTAACATCTATTGTACAAAGTGATTTTTATCAAGACCCATTATGTTTATTTTGTGGTATGAACATCATTTTGACCTAAACCACTTGGCTAAAGTAGAATTTTTCATTCTGTTAGCTGCAAGGGGATACAGGGCATGACTCATTGGTTGGGGTTTGAAATATCAAGCTATTGTCACCATTTCCCAGAGTAAACCTTAGATTCAGACCTTATCGAATCTTACTTTTTATCATGAGTGAACAGATAGATTGATAAGACTTGCTAGAATGTTTCTCACATTTCTTTTTTTGTCAAGTGGAGGACAGCCATTATTGATTCTTTGGTCCTTGTTCCTAAATGGTTACATTTACATAGGAATATAGGAAAAATCAAAAGGTCATATTATGAAAACTAATGTTTAGTTTCATTAAAATAGCAGAATTCTTTTAAAAATTGCCTTCAGATTAAAAAGTGGTGTTGGATTTATTAAATTTCTCTTAAGATAGCAATTTTAATTTCCTGGAAATTAAAAACATTTACCAATGAAGACACAATGAAGCTTGACATCGATTGTATTGCAAGTGACTAAAATGCTTGGTGTGTGTTGTGGTTTGAACTGTGCCCCCCCCCCAAAGATTTATATTAAGACTTCACAACAAGTTCCTGTAAAGTGTGACCTTATTTGGAAATACAGGGTGTTTGCAGGAAAATCAATTTAAAATGAGGTTATACTGGATTAGGCTGAGCCCTAATTGCAAGGGCAAGTGTGTTTATAAGAAGAAAGAGATTTGGAGACACACACACATATGCCACCCCCGACACACCCCACAGGGAAATGTGTCATTTGATATCAACAAAGGAAAAGAATGAAGAGATGCTGCCACAACTGAGTAACTCAGGATTGCTGTGAGCACTAGAAGCTAGAAAAAGGCCAGAGGATTTCTTCTCTAGAGACTTCAGAGGAAGTAGGGCCCTGCTGACACCTTGTTCTTGGACTTCTTACTTTCAAAAGTGTGAGAAAATAAGTTATTATTGTTTTAAGCCACACAATCTGTGGCACTGTTGTTTCTGCAGCCCCAGAAAACTACTGTAGAATGTCATGTTTTTACAGACAACCCTCTCGCTCTCACTCGTGAATACAGAAAACAAAAGATACACATTTAGTTCAAATAAGCAAACAAAACACATAAGACTACAAGCAAAGCATAAATGGAAAGAGAAGCCATCCACAGAAACATGCCCCAGTGGAAGTGCTAAGATGAAACATTGACCATACATTCAGCTGCAATTTAAAGTCCGCTCTGAAATAAGAAGAATCATAAAATTCATCATATATTATTTTATAAGATGTTAAAAGAGAGGAACTAACATTTATAGAGTGTGTAGTATGTGCCAAACCCAGAAAAAGACATTTTACTTTTAGTATTTAATCTAATCCTGACAATAACTCTGAAATAGAATGATAGCATTTTTATTTTCCAAATGAGGAAAGTATAATAAAGCTGCCTAAGATATCACATGGGTTCCTTAAGATCACACAGTTGTAAATAACAGAACTAGAATTTGAACCCAAGTCTAAGGGTAGATATAGATCTTTTGAGGCCTACAATTGCACAATATGTAGGGAGAAGGAAAAATTCAACAAATTAAGAAATATTAAATGCCCCCCCACCTTGCATATGCAAGAATCTCAAGCTTAAGTTTTACCTGGGTTAACTCCTGCCTAAGTATTTCTTACTTCCAGCAATTTCCTCCCAAGTGGTAGACTTGTAATAGAAGTTAGCATAATATATAAAATATATAAAATATAAATATATATATACACATATATATAATATGAACATGTTATATAACATATATATAATAATTTCTTAAATCACTTGAAATTCTACTACTAGAATTAACTTATTTTGCCCATAATTTTTTCTGTATTGTTCCCAACATCCTTCTATACATGCTCTTTTATAACTTGCACTTTTCCCCCACATTTAAAATATAAGCCAGACCTCAATATATCCCTACTTATACCCATCTAGTGGCTTCTATGTGCAATTTTACTTCTTTTATTTTTTATCAATATAACATGAGTTCTTACTTAAAATACTGCTATAAAGCTTATAAAAACAGGAACCTCTTATCCCACCATTAAATCCCACAGCTGGATGCAATACTTTTAAATTCTTAAACTATTTGTCCTGCATTTCCTGTGAAGTTTAAGTAAAATTTTATTCAACATTATTTAAAATACTATCTACTAACCTTCAAAAATGAAATATATGAATTTAGTTTTTGTATGTTCCCTTCCTTAATTGTTTGCCTTCTCATTTTCCCAACCTTTTTGGTTAACTCACTATTCAGGAATTATCCTATATCATTATATTAATGTTGTTTGGCAAAGACACAAGAGATACATTTTCTTTTTTTAATGCAAAAACTTTTCTTCTGGAGTTAATGATGGTCTTTATTTATTATTTGTTATTTCCTTATTACCAATCATTCCCCATTCTGGAACACAGCTCTAAGACCCCTTGGAACATCACATTCTGCATGACCACGTGTTAAATTACCTTTCAGTTCCAGTTCATTGTTGTTTTCAATTCCTGCAGAGTTCCAACAGTCCTGCTGCTCACCAGGCCTACAACTAGACCACTGCCCTGAGCTCCAGGGCTTCTCTCATATGCAAATTCCAATATTTTTTGCTCCCATATCTAATATCAACGTTGTGCTTTTTTCACTTCTGCATTTTGGTGGAGAACAACCTGTAGTAGTTTCCAAAGAATATATATATGGAAAAAAATTATAGAGAAATGTTCATGCCTGAAAATATCTTTATTTTATCCTCATATGTGTTTTGTGATATCAGGAGTTTGAATTCTAGACGAGAAATAATTTGCCAAGAGAATTGTTAAAGCATTCCTCTATGGTTCTTTCTATGGTTCTTATATTTCCTGTGTGACGAGGAGTCTAAAACTGTGCTGATCTATCTAGATAACCAGCTTTTGTCCCCTCTCTGAGAGATTTTAAGTTTTGTTTTGTTTTGTTTTACCCTTGCTTGCTGAAATTTCTAATGATATGTATTGTGGTGTTGTTTTTAATTTAACCAGTGGAAATTCAGTGATCTTGTTCAAGCTAGAGACTCAGGTTTTCTGTTCAAGGAAATTTTCTTGTATTATTTCTTAGATAAATCAGTCTTCTCTTTTCCCTTTCTCCTTCTAGTTGTGAATGAAAATAGAACCCCAAACTGCAAACTTTAAAAGATAAAGATACATGTCCTAAGCACAAAGCAGTCCCCAAATAAATTTAAGAGTGGTTTGATTACTAACAACTCTTAGGAATAATATCACAACAAATTAAAATTGATTCCAATTTTAATATTTATTCTTAGCCATATAAGAATTTATGTTCTTACTGAAATTAAGGTTTAGTGTTCCTTTAAGTGCTTTATCTTTTCTGACTTTCCAATTTAGTATATCTGAGTACGTGATGGACACCAAAGTATAAGTCAAACACAGGTTAGTAGGGAAAATGAATAAAGTTAGCTTACTTACATAAAAATAACATCAAAGCAAACCTGTGATTCTCTAAGCACTCTTTAACATTGATGAGCTTCTCTGTTTCAACAAATTGGATTCATCCTCTATAGACTACATCATGAAATGAAAGAATCTGAGCAAAGTTTGCACCATTAGCCCATTTAATGATGAACAGTCAGTTTACTGTGTTTATGTTTAGCACTAAGGTTGACTTTTTAACAGAAAAGTAATTCTTATTTTTGAAGGTTTTTTTCCCTATTATTAAACACTAAAATAGTCATCAAAGCAGTGATCTCGAAGTGGTCATTTTTGTTTTCAAAAGAAAAGAATAAGATTGGGGTGTGATTCTAGAATGTTCTAGACTGTAGAGAGTGGTGACAGTGATTGGGAGACCAGTGTGTGATATTGGGGTCCCTGATGACTTCATGGATATGGCATGCTTGGTGACAGGGAAAGTTTCTAGGCAAAGGTGTAGGATGGCCAGTTACTATGCTGTCTATGGCAAGACTCTGTTTCCAGAGAGTCTTATCAGCTTTGACCTTATTCTCAGACACACAGCTCCTAGGAATGAAGGAACTTCCCTTGCTAAGATAATGTTTCACCAGTTCCACTGCTCCTGAATCTGCCCCCAAATCAGGAACTTTTAACAATGGACTTTCTTGAGCGCTGCACAATGCTCCTAACATTACACATTGCAACTGTAGAACATATCTAAGGAAATAGCTGCATACTGTTGCTAACTCTGTAACTTTCATGAATACAAAGAATAATGCTTGCATAGTCTTTAATCTGATTAATGAGACATATATAATAAAGATTGCTGGTGTAATTCTTCAGACCTGCTTCTCCATCAGAGAGCAGAGCTCCACCCAACCCCAGCTTTATCTTCAAGATCTGCATATGTGACTCTTTATTTTTTCTAATCTTCCATCACCCATCCCTGGAACCTGCTAGTTTGGTGGTGCTGGTCACAGAACTAGGCAGCATGAAAATCAATCAATCAATCTCTCTCTCTCTCTCTCTCTCTCTCTCTCTCTCTCTCTCTCTCCCCCCCCTCCCTCCCTCCCTCCATCTTTCTCACCATCCAACTTGTCCAAAGGATATCTGCTCCTTTCTGCCAAACAAACCCTTTCATCCTTGTTTTTGTTCCCTTTTCTCAAGTTGTATGGATGACTTAATTCAATATTACTTCTTATCTCACTCAATTGCTTTGATTGTAAACTGCTTGTTAGTTACTCAGTGAATAAAATAAAAAAAAAATTTCCTTCATCATTCAAGATTCTGTCCTTGGTTCTCTGCTTTGAATCCTAAGTCCAAGTTGCTCAAGTGTGTGGATGTTCATCATCTCAATTGTCTTTGGAACACTATTGACTGTAGAATTCCAGACAACAGTATCGTGTTTCATTGCTTTAAATTTCATGTCCTCAAGAATTGGTAAGAGAAGCAGTTTTCTTTTTAGGTGCCAGTTCATTTGAGTATTATGGAAGCCAGCTTGTCAGGTGGAGAGGGACCACTGAAATGCCTTTAATTCACACATCCCCTTTAAGTTTACTATCTATGCATTGTTATATTCTGACAACAAAAATTTACATAGATTTATTCTTCTCGAATATCCTACAATGTTTAATTTTTAGCCATTCAGCTTTTGCTTTTTGTTTTAAATCTGCTAATTTTCTTGATTCAATCATATTATAAATTCTTGGGAAACAGAGATTATACCCTCTACCATTATATCCCCTAGTGTGTCCTTAACTGGGCAAGGGTAGGTACTCATTAAATACTCATTGAAAGCTTTTTATCCAATTGATGGGATTTTCCCCATACTTTGGATGCAACTCAAATATCACTTAATGCATGTTTTTTTTTTAGTGAAAAAAAATTACAAACTTAGACTTTTAATCTGGTTACTGGCCTTTAATCATGTTAACTGCCACTATTAAGTTGCATTACTGATCCAAAGAAAATAATGGTTGTTGGTTATTTTCTGGCTTGTGATTGATGAAATGTTATTGAGTAACATTAGGTCACATTCTTTGTCAGAATGTAATTCTGAATTTGGCAGCTACACCATCAATTAGCAATATTGTTGATAACCTGTATTTTATATAGCAAGTAATTTGTTTTTCCATAGGAGCTGGGATAAGAAGAGAAGGAAATGATAGTTACTCATTGCCACAAATCACGTGTAGTAAGAATAATACATCAGAAGTATTCTTTAAAGTTTCTTAAAAATTCCCTTAAAATCTTAATGTACTTAAGTGCATGTATATATACAATTGTATGGCTATGCTGGTAGGATTTTTAATCCACCATTAAGTAATAATTTATTGTTATTGCCCACTTCTAATATAGCTATTTGATGCTTTACTTCTTATCTAAATTTTTGGATAAGAGTCAGAGATCCATGTCTCCATACCAAGGTCTCAGGAGCGGATACTGCCAAACCAAAGAGTTGCTAACTTAGTTTATTTTTCCCCCTTCTAAAGTGCCTTCTATTAAAGCTAACTCAGACTTCAATGCTTTTACTATACATTTTAAAGGAGATGGAAAGTATTTATTTAATGTCTACAGGTAGCAAACAATGTGGTAGGCACCTTAAAATATATAAATAAAATTTAAAAAAACAGGTCCTAAAAAACTTATACAAAAATATTGACAGCACAATAGATATAAATCTGGGTTTTGTTCTTCAATCTTATATTGACATTCCAAAGCACACATTAAATGATAAATTTTATAACTCTGAATAGTAAAAACTATAACAATGATTGGCTAATATTACATTGGAATGAAGATAACTCAAAAAGTATAATGGAAAAATAGCTGTTTTTCAACATTCTAAGTAACTTATAATCATCATGAAATCCAAAAGAAGAGTTGTCTAGTTTAGAATTGGATTATTAAAATCATCCACATTCATTGCATAAACTCAGTTACCCTTTACCCTTAAAAATAAAAATGTTAGAGATTTTCACTTATCCAACCCACTTTTACTTTCATCAAGACTGTCAGTTGCAGTGGGGAAATATAAATTCAAAACAGATTTTTAAAAAGTGGAAAGAACATATCCCAATCTCCAAAAAAACATAAACATATATATAGAACTAGGCAGGAAGAGCAAAAAGATCTTTTTAAAATAGAAACTGAAGCACTTTGGCAAGTAGTAAACTCCAACAGTTCTTAGTTAAAAATTCATTATTTAAAGAAATTCTTGTTCCAGAGTTTATAACCTAACCAATAAAGAATTAAGGATTGATTGCTTCAAGGTAGATTTATAAAACCTAAGATGCTACTATTATCACCTTTAAGCTTTCTATTCACAAATTAATACATTATAAAGACAAAGTAGACATCTTTAATTCTATTAACTCTTAGTGCAAAGTAGCCAACTAATAACTATTGGCCAACCATTTTGAGGTCCTCCCTGTTGAACCCCTCCAACCCCCCCCCATGACTATATAACCACATGTGTATACATTCAATGTATGAGAAGGCATGTTCAGACAACATGAATTCACAGAACATAAATAAAGCCTATATATAACATAGAATAATGACTATGGAGTGTAGTAGAAACCCATGCATTCTATGTAATTTAAAAAAAGTGTGATTTTTGAATTGCATCTATCTTCACCTTCTGAATTAAAGATGTTCTTAACAGTTACTTGAGAATGAAAGTGAAAAACCACACCAAAGCAGTAATATTTAGGAATAATGTAGATGCTTTTTTGTATTTCTTTTTAAAAGAGTCTTTTATACAAGTCTACCTATCACTGACTTATAATTCTAATTTTTTCCTGAAAATTCTTATGATAGGTGAAAATTGTTAAATGAAAAAAATTTCCCATGAATCCAAATGAGAAAAATCATTAAATATACTACCATAACCAAGATGCCCCAGAAGTTTTTGTAGATGGAAAGAATTTTCAAGGATAAAGACAAGTTCGTTTGTTATAAAGAATTTGAAAGTACATAATTATTATGCATAAAAGATAAGGTAATAGAGGTTTATTGTGTTCAATACAACAACAGAATATCTTATGGTTTATTAAGGTTGGTAGAAGTAGTGGAGGATGTCAAAGAATTGTTCTTTGGAAGATGTTAAAAACTCAATCTTTATGCCAGAGTGGCTTGTCCTTAATAATAACTATAGTCCAAATGTGAGAGTCCTTCCAAACATCTAGCAATGTTGAAAATTAGCTGAGTATAAGTATATATTTTTGTTTTACTAATAAAGATTTCTAAAGAATTAAGAATGGAGTATAAGAAAAAAAAAGGATGATCATATTTTTAGCCTCAACATCTATACAGAGGGAGTTCAAGGTTGAGGATAGAGCAGATTTGGAAGAGAAATAAGAAACTCACTTGTAATGTAAGTTTGAAATATCCATTAGGTATTTCAATGGAAGATGTTGGATTGAGAAAGGAGTCCAGGCCCGAGATATAAATTGGGCAATCTTCAGCTGATAGATAGTATTTAAAGCTTTGAGTCCTGCACACCACATCAAAGATATAGAGGAGAAAAGAAGAAACAAACACTGAGGACTGAGAAGAGGTAACTAGTGAGATAGAAAAAAAGTTCATGAATAGTGCTAAGAGATGAGAAAGAGAGAGTGAAAGAGTGTCAAATGCTGCCAACAGGACAAGAAAGATGAGGAATGAGAACTCATCTTTGGATTTACCAACATGGTGGTCATTGATGTCCTTTAAAAGAAAAGCTCCTTTGGAAATTAATAAGGCATTACTGATTAAGCTCTGTAATAATTTATTTGTTTATGAGTTGTTCTTCTGGAGTATATTGAGTGGGCCTAATTATTTCAAATAGAATAAACAAGATCCTTATTTAACTTCAGGTATCCAGTTTTATTGCTTTACCACCAATATTTAAATGTAAATTATTTCCCTCTTACAACTAATTATTGTGCATCTCTGGTAGATGTTGTCTACTTTTATTATGCAGAATTAAATGAGGCACATCATATGTTTTCCTTTAAAGCTGTATAATACAATGAGATATTCTACGATAAGGAGGCAATAGAGTAAGACAAGGCTTAGTTTAAATAAAAAATTCAGCTCCCAGCTAACGAATGAGTATAAAACCTTATTTATAAATATGATTAGAGGGTAAATCTCCTCATCTGGAGTGAGAAAAACTTATTATAAAGCATATAGCATAGCACCAATGCCTAGTAAATAGAAGATGGTATATTATAATTTCCCTGAACACCTCTGTCACCAATAGTGATATTCCACTCATAATGAGATAGATCAAATCTCAGGAAGAGAGCAAAAGAGACCCCCACTAGATGGAGACTTGGATCTACAAGCATGACCAGCCAATAAGCTTGTCTATTTATTCAGATGACCAAAACCTCCAGCACATACCAGATCAACTATCATGAAAATGCAATCTATTAGATTCAAAGACCCGCACAATGTGCTTGAAACTGCTTTATGGCTAAACTGCTTAACCTAGAAGAAACATTCTGAACCCCAAATACCAAATGATTAGTACAGGATTTGGCTTTCACAAAAACTTGCCTGGGACCTGCACATGTCTTCCCAGGAACATACTATTTATAATCAGAGAGCTCAATCCAACACACATCACTCTTCTTTGCTGAAAGGCAAAGAGTGTCCATACTCTGCCTTTGAGGTGTGTATACCATTATTTTGCTGTCCATTAATAAATCTTTGCTTTTGCCTTGCTTTTGACGTGTCCTGAAATTCTTTTCAGCAATGTAAGTCAAAAAATATCTGGGCCTAGTTGAGATCCCACTACCCACTTGTGGAGATCTCCTCAGATCCCTGACCAGTGACAATAAGATAGATTTAAAAATAATAAAACTTCATTACAAAAATCTAATTTATATTTTTCACAAATTCACATTCACACAATGATAGTTGTGGAAATATTTTAAATTGTCATGAATTCACTAAAATCTTTCATGGTCTTTATGAAGGTTCATACTTTACAAATTTAAAGTTACTTATATTCAATTGCACTCCTTTCACATTTAAAAATTATTCAGTGAAGAAGCAGACTTCCATTTATAACATTAATTTTCTCATTTTGTAATTTCCCTTTAATTAGATACATATTCCTCTCCAGTTTTCTTCATTCTGCTATTCTATATCAGGTGGACATTTTACATTCTATTTTAGGCTGTATCATGGATACTGGGTTGATTTTAAGAACACTCTGGCTTCCTTCTTTAAAACATTTTCATCATTTAAAAATGTGTACTGTTTATTCTTCTAAGCTGTGTGGCTGACAAAAACAGCATACATTCATTTCAGAAGGATTCGCAGGTTATATAAGGATTTGAGCATAGGGGACCAGAATTCTGATAGAGTTGTTAAGGTGTGTTGTTGTCCTGGTGGTATTTGTACATATACTTGCCAACATTGTCTACAAAAGGCCTATAGATAGCAAATATTTTTGACCTATGATCCAGACAGTTTCTTTTGTCTGAACCCCAAGGTTTATCATGTTAAATCAGCCATCAAAAATATACAGATATACATGGCTTTACTACAGTAAGCTTTATTTACAAACAGGTGACAAGTTCAGTTTGGCCCTTCAGCCATCATTTGTCAACCCTTCTGGAGAGAACTGGTTTCAGGGTGATGTTATGGCCTTCACGTTAGATTAAGATGTTTCAGTAATGTGCTTTTTTAACACTAACAGGTTCAGGACTGGAAGAAGTACACAGACGCTCAGTCAACCTTATCCTCAAATCACATGGTGGGGGCTACTTCAGGAGTATAAAACTTTCTTATGAAAAATTATTTAGGATTCTTCAAAGACTAATTTAGAGAAAACTCAAGGGAAGTTTGCATAGAAATGATTCTGTAGGGAACATTATTTAAACCTTAACTTCACCATGCACCAGGGAAATGTAGGTTGACATTCTTCCATGTTGGTATATTTTATTTTCAATATTCTCACATTTTTCCTGTTAATTATTCAACTCATGAGGTGGAAAGGGAGGGCAAGATGGCATGGAGAATTTCAATACTGTTAGAGTTGTGACTTATTTAGTAATGTTCTACAGGCTGATTAAAACCATAATTTTAAAATGCAATCTTGGAAATGGAGAAAATAAATGCCTAAATTATTCTACTAAATGTAGGTAAAAATGACTCGTTTTGAAACGTAAAGGGTATAATTTGTTCCTCTTCAGTTTCCTTTTCTACTCTTCCTGTTCCCTTTCCTCTACTCTGCTAGACTTTCTTCTATTAATTAATTAATTTGTTTATTGTTGCTTATAGATGTACATACGGTTGAGATTCACTGTGGTATATTTACACATGTACACAGCATAATTTGATCACTTTCATTCCATTGTTCCTCTCTTTTACCATTTCTCCTCCCTCCCCTCCTCTGCTTTTTCCATTTCTCCCCCATCTCCCTCCTCCGCTCCACTGATCTCCCTTCTATTTTATGCTTTTTATTATTTATTTATTTATTTTGCATTACAATTCTTAATACACCATTCTACAATAACTTATTATATCTCTGATTATATATAAGGATTGTTGACACTAAATTCACATCTTCATATATATATATTTTGAATAATGATGAGAGTCTCCTTTCACCATCCATGCTATTCCCCTTCTCCCTCCCTTTCCTGCCCACCCCTATTTCCTATCTAGAGGTAATCTTCCTCCCTTGCTCTCCCGCCCAACCCCATTTTGAGTCACCCCCCTTTTATCATTTGGCATTTGTTTTTTGAGGATTGGCTAACCTCACGTAGCATAATCTTCTCTAATACCATCCATTTCCCTGCAAATGCCATGATCTTATTATTTTTTATTGCTGAGTAATATTCCATTATGTATAAATGCCACATTCTTTTTATCCATTCATCCACTGAAGGACATCTAGGTTGGCTCCACAGTTTAACTATTGTGAATTGTGCTGCTATAAACATTGATATGGCTGTGTCCCTGTAATATGCTGTTTTTAGTTCTTTTGGGTATAGTCCGAGAAGAGGAATAGCTGGGTCAAATGGTGGTTCCATTCCCAGTTTTCCAAGAAATCTCTATACTGCTTTCCAAATTGGCTGCACCAATTTGCAGTCCCACCAGCATTGTATTAGTGTACCTTTTCCCAGCACTTGTTTAACTTCATAATGGCTGCCACTCTTACTGGAGTGAGACAGTATCTTAGAGTGGTTTTAATTTGCATTTCTCTGATTGCTAGAGATGATGAGCATTTTTTCATATATTTATTGATTGATTATATATCCTCTTCTGATAAGTGTCTGTTCAGGTCCTTGGCCCATTCATTGATTGGATTATTTGGGGGTTTTTTTGGTGCTTGTCTTGTTCAGTTCTTTATATACCCTAGAGATTAGAGCTCTATCTGATCTGTGAGGGGTAAAAATTTGTTCCCAGGATGTAGGCTCCCTATTCACCTCACATATTATTTCTTTTGCTGAGAAAAAACTTTTTAGTTTGAATCCATCCCATGTGTTGATTCTTGGTTTTAACTCTTGTGCTATTGGCGTCTTATTAAGGAAGTTTCGGCCTAGCCCCACGTGATGGAGATTAGGGCCTACTTTTTCTTCTATTAGATTTAGAGTCTCTGGTTTAATCCCTAGATCCTTGATCCATTTTTGAGTTAACTTTTGTGCATGGTGAGAGATAGGGATTCAATTTCACTTTGTTGCATATGGATTTCCAGTTTTTCCAGCACCATTTGTTGAAGATGCTATCCTTCCTCCATTGCATGGTTTGGGAACCTTTGTCTAATAGAAGGTAGTTGTAATTGTGTGAGTTAGTGTCCTCTATTCTGTACCATTGGTCCACCAGCCTGTTTTGTTTCCACCCTTCTATTAGGATTCACACCCGCCTTTCCCTTATTTTGGTCTAGCTTCCTGTTTCAGTCACACTTTGTTGCCTGTGACCAAGAGACCTGACAGGAACAACTTAAAGGATGAAAAGTTTATTTGGTTCATGGTTTCAGAGTTTCAGTCCATGATACTTCAGGGCCCAAGGTGAGGTAGAACATCATGGCAAAAAGTGTATGACAGAAGAACACAGCTCAGAACATGGCAACCAGGAAGCAGAGAGACGGCTCTGCTTACCAGGGACAACATAAAATCCCTAAAGGCATGCCCCCAGCGACTGACTTCTTCCAACCATACCCTACCTGCCTTCAGTCACCACCCAGTTAATCTAGATCAGTAGATGAATCCACTAATTAGGTTAAATCTTTTACAATCTAATCATTTCACCTCTGAACCTTCTTATGTCGTCTCACACAATGTAAGAGCTTTTGAGGGACACTTCATATTTAAACCTTAATACTTCTGCATATGAGGAAAAAAATTTGACTCTTGATTCTCTGAGTCTGGCTTATTTCACGTAGCATCATGTTCTCCAGTTCCATCCATTTACCAGCAACTACCATAATTTCATTGTTCTTTATAGCTGAGTAAAATTCCATTATGTATGTATATCACATTTTTTTATTCATTCATTTATTATCAGGTGCCTGGACTGGTTCCATAATTTAGCTATTGTGAATTACATTGCTATAAACATTGATGTGCATGTATTACTATAATATGCTGATTTTAGATCTTTGGCTAAATACCAAGGATATGATAACTGGATCATTTGGTGTTTGCATTTTTAGTCTTTTGAGGAGTCTCCATACTGATTTCCAAGTGGTTGTGCTAATTATATTTCACGCAGGAATGATTATGTTAAGATTAATGCACTAAATAATATAATTAATGACATGATAATATATTTAACAGACCCAAAAGGTTCTACAAAGAAACTGCTAGAGTTAATAAATGAATTCAGCAAAGTGTCAGGATATAAAATCAACACGCATAAATCAAAGGCATTCCTGTATATCAGCAACAAAACTTCTGAAATGGAAATGAGGAAAACCACTCCATTCACAATATCCTCAAATAAAATAAGATACTTGGGAATCAACCTAACAAAAGAGGTGAAAGATTTATACAATGAAAACTACAGAACCCTAAAGAGACAGATAGAAGAAGATCTTAGAAGATGGAAAAATGTACCCTGTTCATATATAGGCAGAACTAACATCATCAAAATGGCGATATTACCCAAAGTTCTCTACAGGTTTAATGCGATGCCAATCAAAATCCCATTGGCATTTCTTGTAGAAATAGATAAAGCAATTATGAAATTCATATGGAAAAACAAAAGACTGAGAATAGCAAAAGCAATTCTAAGCAGGAAGTGTGAATCTGGAGGTATAGCGATACCAGATTTCAAACTGTACTAAGAGCAATAGTAACAAAAACAGCATGGTACTGGAACCAAAACAGGTGGGTGGACCAATGGTACAGAATAGAGGACACAGAAACCAATCCACAAAAGTACAACTTTCTTATATTTGATAAAGGGGCTAAAAGCATGCAATGGAGGAAGGATAGCATCTTCAACAAATGGTGCTGGGGGGCTGGGGATGTGGCTCAAGTGGTAGCGCGCTCGCCTGGCATGCGTGCGACCCGGGTTCGATCCTCAGCACCATATACCAACAAAGATGTTGTGTCCGCCGAGAACTAAAAAATAAATATTAAAAATTCTCTCTCTCTCTCCTCTCTCACTCTCTCTTTAAAAAAAAAAAAAAACAAATGGTGCTGGGAAAATTGGAAATCCATATGCAACAAAATGAAACTGAATCCCTTTCTCTCGCCATGCACAAAAGTTAGCTCAAAATGGATCAAAAACCTAGATATCAAATCAGAGACTATGAGTCTGATAGAAGAAAAAGTTGGCTACGATCTACATATTGTGGGGTCGGGCTCCAAATTCCTTAATAGGATGCCCATAGCACAAGAGTTATTAACAAGAATCAACAAATGGGACTTACTTAAACTAAAAAGTTTTTCCTCAGCAAGAGAAACAATAAGAGAGGTAAATAGAGAGCCTACATCCTGGGAACAATTTTTACCCCTCACACTTCAGATAGAGCCCTAATATCCAGAATATACAAAGAACTCAAAAAATTAGACAATAAGATAACCCAATCAACAAATGGGCCAAGGACCTGAACAGACACTTCTCAGAGGAGGACATACAATCAATCAACAAGTACATGAAAAAATGCTCACCATCTCTAGCAGTGAGAGAAATGCAAATCAAAACCACCCTAAGATACCATCTCACTCCAGTAAGATTGGCAGCCATTATGAAGTCAAACAACAACAAGTGCTGGCGAGGATGTGGGGGAAAGGGTACACTTGTACATTGCTGGTGGGACTGCAAATTGGTGCAGCCAATTTGGAAAGCAGTATGGAGATTCCTGGGAAATCTGGGAATGGATCCACCATTTGACCCAGCTATTGCCCTTCTAGGACTATTCCCTGAGGATCTTAAAAGAGCGTACTATAGGGATACTGCCACATCAATGATCATATCGGCACAATTCACAATAGCTAGACCGTGGAACCAACCTAGATGCCCTTCAATAGATGAATGGATAAAAAAAAAAATGTGGCATCTATACACAATGGAGTATTATGCAGCACTAAAAAATGACAAAATCATAGAATTTGCAGGGAAATGGATGGCATTAGAGCAGATTATGCTAAGCGAAGCTAGCCAATCCTTAAAAAACAAATGCCAAATGTCTTCTTCGATATAAAGAGAGCAACTAAGAACAGAGCAGGGAGGAAGAGCATGAGGAAAAGATTAACATTAAACAAAGACGAGTGGGGGGAGAAAAAGGGAGAGAGAAGGGAAAGCATATGGAAATGGTAGGAGACCCTCAATGTTACACAAAATTACATATAAGAGGTTGTGAGGGGAAAGGGGGGGAACAAGGGAGAGAATTGAACAACAGCAGATGAGGTAGAGAGGGAAGATGGGAGGGGAGGGGAGGGGGGATAGTAGGGGATAGGAAAGGCAGCAGAATACAACAGTCCCTAATATGGCATTATGTAAAAATTGTGAATGTGTAACTGATGTGATTCTGCAATTTGTATTTGAGGTAAAAATGGGAGTTCATAACTCACTTGAATCAAATGTATGAAAGATGATATGTCATGAGCTTTGTAATGTTTTGAACAACCAATAAAAAATATATATAATTAATTAATTAAATATTTAATGGCAACACATAAAGGGTGTGCCATTGATCAATGTGCACACCAAAAAAAAAAAATCTACTTGAGAAAAATGAGAGAGTAAGACTTTACTTCAAAAGTCTCTCTGTTATCAGTTTATTTCACACAAGGTGATTAGATTTGGTTCTAAATTCAAGCTGTGCAGCTAATTTTAATATATTCAGAACAATGAATTTGAGAGATTTAATGAGGCACTGGACAAAAAGACTACATTATGAAAGCAATTTGAATTGATTATTTTCTGAATACTAAATTTTAAATAGAGTTTACCAAAACAACCATACAAGCTCATATTTTAATGAGATTAAACAATTTTTCTCTCAGATAAATTTCTATAATACACTAAGACATCAAAAGAATCTAAATAACTATTACTTTTTGGAAAGTGCATATCTCCTATTTTTCAGTAGGACAAAAGGGATGGTGACTTAGAAAGCAACCATTGGCATACAAATGAGAACAGAATTTTCAGAGAAATATCAGCTCACTGTCCTTTGATAATTTTCTGGATGTAATTAAAGTAGAATTACCAAGAGCCAGACAAGAATGTTAAATTTTTATGTATTTGTTGCTATTGGATATTTTATTGCTTGTTATTTTTCATTTACAAATTGCATGTAGTAGTTTAATACTTAGACAATTTTCTCGACTTTTGCAAGACTTGCGGCTACCTTTATCAGTCATTGCTCTGGGGATACATGCTTGTCAGGGTGCCAACAGGCTGTAGGAGATAACATAGTAGGTGTGCAGTTGACCAGGCGTCAATGATGGCATTTATCAGACTAATGGAAGGCAGTTAAATTGGAGATTGAAAAAGACATAGATGGAAGTTAGGTAAAAGATGAAAGCAGAAGAAAATGTCAGATTTCATCCAACTGAGCTGTTTCACTACCTTGAACCCTTTGTTCCCATTTGACCTACCTCATTAAATGTGCAAACAGAAGGAATTATGCCAGTAACTGTTGAGAGCCACAGCCAAAGGGGCCCCAGCAAACTTCTAGCTGCCGGCTAATGATTGGCTCACAGCGGCCCAGCAACATCTAGCTGATTGGCTCCTCTGCGGTGATGCTCATTGGGCTGTTTCCCTGCCCTTTCAGACCACGGAGCTACTCATTGGGGAGGTTGGTGTTGGGGTGAGAGGCTTGTGGGAAGCCGGTGGTGGCAGTTGGGCTCTGAGGGTTTCTTTTCCTGAGGAGCTGTTTTATTTGGCATGTGTGGTTCTAAAAATAAAGTTAGTTTCTTTTGACAAGTGGCTCCTGAATTGTGCCCAGCCAGACTGCGGCAAGTAACCACAGATAAAAGTTGAAGAATAGGGTGAAAGACAAGAGGAGGAATAGATTTTACAAACTATATTGATGACCCAAATCTTGTAGACACATCCCTGTTATTTGGAAGAAAATGGGAAACTAATTTCTCTCCTAAAGCTTGGCTTATAAATTTTATTTATTCATTTGACAAATATTTGTAGATCATCTACCATATGCCACAGACTGTTATGGGCATCAGAGGTACAACAGAGAACAAAACTAGACAAAGACTTCTGCCTTAATGCAGGCTTTTAGAAAATGAGTTGAATTGGGGAAATGCATATTTTATGAAACATAAGTTTTTTTTTCTTTTTATGAAAGATCAAGAATCTCATAGGATAGAACACAAATATTTTATTTATTAAATAGAAAAATTTGACTTTTGAGTTAAGCCTAGTGGTCCAACTCTCTTTTTCTGTCTGAAACTTTCCATCCCAATAAGTGTACTTAATTCTTCCATAGCACTCATGTTAGAAAGACACCTAGATATTTCTGGTCAAAAACACTGGAGAAAGAACATTTCAAAATTTGATATAGGTAAAGAGGCTCTAATTGGTGCCTTTTTGGAAAAATGGGATTTGTGAAAAAAATAGGGACATTGGGAATTATAAGGTATAATTGAAAATATAGCTATTTTTTGTACAATCTCAACTTTGACAGGATATTTAAGAAGTGACCTGGATGTAGTAGTGCACACTTGTAATCCCAGTGGCTCAGGAAGCTAAGTCAGGAGGAACACAAGCTCAAGGCCTCTTCAGCAAATTAGTGAGGCCCTAAGCAACTTACAGAGACTCTGTTTAAAGAACCAAAAAGGTATGGGGATGTGTGTGGCTCAGAGGTTAAGCATCCTTGGATTCAATCCCCTATACCATTACCACTACCAACAACAACAAAAATGGAAAGGCAATAATTCTTGGTGTCAAGCCTTCCAAAAACTAAGAGGAAGGAGGAGATACAGAGAAAACCACAAACTAGTTTATATGTGTGAAAAAAAGCATTAATCCTAAAATTAGGTGACCAATTTTTAAGTTTTAGCTTATGACCTTGGACAATTGACTTAAAGGTCTGAGACAATTTCTTGATTTGTACATCAGTGGTGTACAAACCTGACCTTCAAGTTGACATGAGGGAAGATCCAAGATGGAGTGTATGTGTTTGTGAGCACTAAAGTCCTATAGAAATTGGAAGGATCATTGTTTTTCATCTATATTATTTCTGAGGACAATGTAATGAGAACATTTATTTATTAATTTCAACACTCATGTTAAGATTTCCTTAATTTTTTTTTACTTGCTTACTTATTTTCAATGTGACTCCTGTGTAGATGAAAGAGAGAAAGAAAGAGCAAAATTAGGTCAAATGAATGTTGTCTTTCAGACTTATTTAAGTGTTTTTAGCTCCTTTTTTTCTGTTCTGTTTTTCAGAAGGCGTATTGGCCAATTTCCCCTGCACTTGGGCAATATCTCATACCTGTCAAGCAGTGATGCTGTTGTGATTCCCTTCACAGATTCTTTGGGATGCTGGCCTTAGCTTTGTGTGAGTCAGTTGCATTCTAATGGAATAACATTTAAACTTCATTTCACTATCCTAAAATTAAAGGAAACACTCCTCCAGTGTACTTCTGCTTCTTCTTTCCCCCTCCCTCATTTTTTGTGTACATAGTTAGCTCCTTTTTCATTCTTCATGCTTTTATTTTCCCTGCTTTTAATAATGTTAGATGAACACTAAGGGTCTTTCTTTCATTCCCATAAGTTTTTTTCAAAATTAATTACAATTAATCAGGTTACCTGTATAATATGAGAACCAATTACTTACCATGGACAACTACTAAACAAACACACAAGTGTGGCTAAAAAGTTTGCTGTGAACATTTGAGGAATCTCTGACAATCCATGATTTAAGTAAATGGGTCATTCTCCTAAAATTGTACATTAGTGGAATTTACTTTGGTACTTAGTAAAAATGGTGGTTTCAGCAGTCAATCGCTCAAACTTTATTTTTACTATCAATCTTGTAAAAAGTGTGGGATGAATAAGTTAATTGAACAAAATTCTTAAGATTTTAATTTCTTGGGGCTGGGGATGTGGCTCAAGCGGTAGCACACTTGCCTGGCATGCGCGGGGCTCTGGGTTTGATCCTCAGCACCACATAAAAATAAAATAAAAATGTTGTGTCCACCAAAAACTAAAAAATAAAAATTAAAAAATATTTTAATTTCTTGTCTGTTTTTTGTATCTTTAAGAAAAAAATTTAAAAGCCAGACTTACTTTCCTGGTATGTGTTGTTAACAAATTGTGAACAAATTGCCAGTCTTCAGTGAAGTCCTAACTGTCCTAGAGAACCTGGCCCCTCCTGTGGAAGCCTTTATTTTGTTCAGAGACTTCAATGACATAGGCCAGCTTTTCCACTTAGAATCCTGACATTATACAAGCCGATCGAGTCTTCTCTTCCATGGGTTTAGTAATAATATAAGATGGGATTAATGATGCCTATGTTTTACAGTTGGCATAGGGCTTAAGTGGTTTAATAGTATAAAACCATTAGGCAAAGCCCAATAGAGATCCTTGTCACTATCCTGGGGAATGTCATAGTAGGGCCTTTTGGAGCCCAGGCAAACACAACCTATTGGGTCTATCCTGCCCAGTGGTGCCCATTCTCCATTCTCCTGAGGAACTCTTTGCCTGCCTTCACTCTGGTTTTTTCATAGTTTGACAGGCAGTTACTGACAGGGTGAACCAATTAACCTGGGAGGATGAGTGCTGAAAGCCAACTTAGAAAGAACAAGGGTTGTGCAGCAAGAGATACCTGGATTTAAGACCCAGATTGTCACTTATGAGCTATATATCATTTGGGCTCAGATAATTGACCGCTTTCACCTGTGGTGTCTTCATTTAAAAAATTAAGATAATAATAGAATCTTTATCACCTATTGGAAATCCTGTGGATTCTGTCCCAGATGCTAAACCACTCAGGTTTATCAAACATTGAGTATAGGGATTAGACCTCACGTGATGGTAATTGTTCCTGATAGATAAATTTTGAGAAAGATCAAATGTATTTTTCTCTTTCCAAATCCTGGATTTTATGAATCATGCTTTATTATAGTCACAGGAAATTCAACTTTGAATCTCTATTCTAGGAATATTATACTATCTCTTTTCTCTAAATAATAAATCACCTCATATAGCTTAGATGGTATAAGTCAAATTTCAATTGAGATTAAAAATTATTTAATGTTTGCACATATTATTGCAAACATTTTAAAGGTTAAAAAGTTAATTTTCAGAAAGGTTAATCATTTTCCACAAGATTATGTAGTCTTATTTAAAGAAGCTAGGATTTAATTAAGAAACTGCATTTTCAGGGTGAGGTGGTGCACACCTGTAATCCAAGCAGCTGGGGAAGCTGAGGCAGGACCCATCATGAGTTCAAAGCCAGCCTCAGCAAAAGTGAGGTGCTAAGCAACTCAGTGAGACCCTGCCTCTAAATAAAATACAAAATATAGTTGGGGATGTGGCTCAGTGGTTGAGTGCTCCTGAGTTCAATCCCTGGCACCTCATTCCCGCCCCCCCCCAAAAAAAAAACTGCATTATCTACAAAGTCTGAGTATTTCACCATGGAATTCAAAACAAGATAATAAAGTGGGTCTCAAAGAGACAGCATGGCATGGTGATTAAGGGCAAAGCCATATAAGCAAGTGTCTTAGTATGAATCCCAATTTGCCACTTAGAACTCTGAAACCTTAGGCAAGTCACTTAAACTCAGCTTCCTTGTCTATAACACAATGGTGATGATAATAATGCCTGATTCTAGTTTCTTTTGACTTGCACATGACTAAAATCCATTCAAAACTTAGGACAGTTTCTGGATGCATCCCAGTTGGTTATTTCTAAGCAGCATTTCCTTCTTTTAATTCACTTCTCTTTCAAAATCCTGTTCACCCCAGTGAAACTGAACTCTTCCCCAGCTCCAGGGTAAGCCTGGTCCATCTGTCAGTGAGCATAATTCCATTCCCCTTGAGATGATGACCAGTGAGGCTCATGAGATTTTTGCTAGGGGTTTCTGACAAAGTTCTTTGCTTGCTCTTTGGAGAAAAACTCCCTCTCTATTTGCCATGCATGAGGAAATACAGAAGCCTTAGAGTTCCTGATACGCAATCTTCAGCCTTAAAGAAAATCGGCCTTTGAAGCCAGTAGAACTCTAGAGGTAAGAACATAAGTCACTGGAAGTATGCTGGAGACCTCCTGGAGGCACTGGATGAAGGAGACCTGAAGCTGTCTTTGTCCATAGGCTCCAATGCATTGTTGAGTCCAGCACAAGTTGAATTTTTGGTGAAGAGGATTCTGACAGAAAGTTATCTACAATTACACAATGAATAAATGCTGTTCGCCTTCCCAGCTCTGCAATTTTAATGATAAGGGGAATGAACTATTTCAATTTGAGAAGCAATTTAGATACCAGAGGAAAAGCCACATAATGTGGGAATATTAGAGACTAAGAGTTTTCCTAGGAAGGTTTGAATATGTGAGGAATATTCTTAGAAGTAGAAGAGGCATTCCTGAGGAGGGCATTGTAAAAAAAAGCTGAAGATAGAATTAAAATAATTAATCAAGCATGATTAAAATATTATATAAAAGAAATAGTTGGTGAAAACTACTAATCCAAAGGACTTAAAATTTGGATGGCAATTATTGATCTGATGGGAAAAAGGCACATGGAGCTAGGAGGTGGATGACTAGTAAATGAATAGAATTGATTGGCCTCTTCATTCCAATCAGAATTTTAAAGTGCAGTGGTGGGATGACTCTGTAAACACAGACTTTAATCAAAATACTGACTATGAATCAAAATTTTGCACAATTTAAGCCATCATATTTACTTAACAATAAACATTTACTAAATATCATATAGTACATACAAAGATGTACAAAAACTGCTTTTCCATAAAAGAGTACCATTTTAGCACAACAAATATCAAATAAAGATAAATTGTATCACAAAACTATTAAAAAATTTTGTCAGACATATGAAAGATTGTCCTGAGTGCTTCCATAATTCAGATGAAAGAATTCAAAAGGGAAAAAGAAGTTTTCTTAGTTTACATTCCAAGCCCATTGAATGACATTCTCTTTTCTTTAGACTTTTAACAAGATAAGCATATCTTCTTAACAGACCAGGTTCGACATATACAAACTTACCTCTCTTCTCAAAATAAGACAGGGATGGTTGATATTCTGTTTTAAGATCCCTTTACTAAGAATAGCATAAGCTGTTCTTTCTTCAACTTTCAAATCTAAATGATCATAAAAAGAACTTATCATTGTTATACAAGCTGAAGAGATCAGTTTTCTTGCTGAAGAGATCAGTTTTCTTACTATCTATAAAATTTCACATCAATTATAAGCAAATATTATGATAGAAAAATAGATAAATGATATGAATAAATGATATGTAGAGTAAGTTTCATGAAGAAACATCTATGATCAACAAATATTAAAAATATTTAGTTATACAAAGAAGTATTAGTATAGTTAAATATTAATTAAATGTAAATAATACTTTATTGTGATTTATTTCAATATAAAATAAAATAACAATGAACAGGTGATCTTTTTGTTGCTTTTTTGAGGGGGAGGGATTTCAGCGGTGTAAGACGTGTATAAGTATACACTGATATTCTGGAATGCAATAGTGAAGACAAATCTTTTTATAACACTTACTGTGCTTCAAAGTTCTGTGTTACATTTATTAACTCATGAAATCTCATACCAATCCAATAAGGCAGGAATGATTGTTATCCTTAGCTAATTAGTGACAAAGCTGAGATTTGAACCCAGGCAACTTTTCTTCAGAATTTACCCTGATCCTTGAAGTGATATGTATTACAATTATAAAAAAGTTAATATGAACACATTTACCTAAGTTCCACTTACTAGAATCTATTCCAGCTCTACATCTTATATGAGGGAAAAAAGTTGTAAAATGCTACTCAGTGCATTTTTTGTTTATAATGTGCAAAATGGAAACTAAATCCATTTGTAATGGATTCATATAATAGTACAACAAACTTCCAGGAAATAATTTAAAGATATAGTGGTATAAACATGTATGTGGGAAAGTATTAAGGTTATTATAAGGTTAAATGATTACAAAATTAGATAGATTACCTTGTCTCCATTTTTCTCAAATAAAAAACTCTATGGTAAGACTATAAACATTAGAGAAATTTTCTGGAAAATCATGCAACCAATGTCAATGTTCAGTATTTCAAAATGATGAGTTAATTTTTAGCAATAAGCACATGACATTTTTATAATCAGATAAAACATAATTAAGATATTTCACTTTTAAAAAAGAAAAGAAAAAAACAAGTTAGAGGAAAATAATCATATTTTGGTCTGTGGAGAATAAAATAAAGGTCTACTGAATCTACCTTTGATTGCTAGAAAGTTTATAAACAAAATGATATACCTTGTGTCAGTTCTTTTTAGTAGATTTGTATCTTAATTATATTGGTTACAATGACAATATTCTTTGTACAAGTTCTTTCTAAAAAATTACATTGATGTCATTTTAAAAGGTAGAAGAGAAAACTTAACTATCTTTAAGTGTTAAATGTTATCTATAATCAACTCTTAAAAGAAAAAAAATATTTATTAATTTTTATTGTACAAAGACCAATAGATCATTTCCAAGTTTGACTCTTCCAACTCAGATGAGTTTTTTTAAAAATATTTTTCTAGATGTAGATGGGCACAATACCTTTATTTATTTTTATGTGGTGCTGAGGATTGAACTCAGTGTCTCACACGTTAAAGGCAAGAGCTACCACTGAGCCACAAACTTAGCCCCAAGTTTCTTTTTTTAACTTGTATTAATTATATACAACAATGGAGTACAGGGTGACATTTCCATATGTGCATATAGTGTGTATCAACCTCCCTTTTTTCTACCTTTGCCTGTCTCACCATGTCCAATCTCTGTAATGACTATTCTATTTTTGACTCAACTCCTTTTAGCCTTCACATATGTGAAAGGACATGGGGTACTTTTCTTTCTATGCCTGACTTATTTTATTTAACATGGTGTGTTCCAGTTCTGTCCATTTTGCCACAAAAACATTATGTATCACATTTTTCTTTCATCTTTTGACAGTCACTTAGGCTAATTCCATATGTCAGCCATTATAAATAGTACTGCAAAAAGCATGGGCATGCACTTATCTCTTTTGATCCATCTTGAAAACTTTTGTACAAGATGAGAGATAGGAGTAAAGTTTATCTTCTGCAGGTGGATATCCAGTTTTCCTGGTCCTATCACGTCAGAGTCTATCCTTTGTACAATTATGTTTTTAGTAATTTAGTCAAAAATCATTTGGATATAGATGTAGGGATTTTTTTTAAGGATCTCTGTGCTGTTCCTTTCTTCTTTGTGTCTGCTTTTATATGATAGTATTGGTACAATGGTGCTACAGTAGGTCCTGAAATCAGGTATTATCTTACTTCAAATTTTATTCTTTTTGCTTAAAAATGCTTCGGAGTGTTTTTTGCTACCATATTAATTTTGAGAGTTTTCTGTAATTCTCTGAAGAATTTAATTGGGGATTGCATTAAATCTGTAGATTACTTTTGGTAATATAAGCATTTGAACAATATTAACTCTTCCAATATATGAAAATTAGAGATCGTTCATCTTTTTGTTTCTTCAGATTCTTTCATTTTTCTTTATTAGGGAGGATTTTTCTATTTTAAGTTTATTCCTAGTGTTTGGGAGGTTGTTTTGTTTATTTGTTTTTGTTTTAATTTTATATTCAGAATAGGGATTCCTTTTGTGATTTTTTTTCTCAATAAATTCATTATTGGTGTTTAGAAAAGCTACTGATTTTTGTATGTTAATTTTATGTCCTGGTACTTTACTAAATTTGTTTATCAATTTTAATAGTCTTTTAGTAGAGGTTTTACTATACATAGAATCATATCTACAAGCAGGGATGTTTTATCTTCTTCCTTTCCTCTTTCTATGCCCTTTATTTTTTTTTCCACTGAATAATTGTTCTGGTTGAAATTTCTAGTACTATACTGAATAAAAGAGGTGAGAGTGGACACTCCTATCTTCCAAGATCAGGGGATCTTGGAAGAAATGCTGTCACCTTTTCCCCATTCAGTGTGATGTTGGCTATGGGTTTGTCATACGTAAATTTTAATTGACTTTAAAGAAGTCATTACATTTTAAACTGATTGGGAAATAAGAACTAGGGAGCAGAGTCATTGTATTTACAATACCTGATCACTGTGAAATTTAACTGTTTGAGTTATTGATTTCATGTAAATCCACTTCAGAAATTATTCCAATTATGGCAAATCAGCATACATTTGAATGAAAGTGCTCTCTCTTCAAAAATGTGCAGGAGTGGCAGATAAATTAAATTAAATTAGGGAAGGATGTTTATAAATAATTAATAATTACAAAGAGTAAACTATAAGAAATTCTCTAAGCCTTCCTTTTGGCACAAGTATAACTATATTCGAAGAAGCTCTAGTTCACGCAGCATTCTAGTACTACTTGGCATTCAGGTAGAGAGTTGATTGGTCTTTAGAAATGAACATGCAAATCTATCACATTAATAAAATATAAGATACGCTGAATTCATAAGTTAGGAGTCTAGAATTTTAACTTGATTCATTTTTTTACTAGTATATGACACTCTCATCTCTTTTATTCAGTGTAGTACTAGAAATTTAATTAATATATGATCACTCTATACTCTAATTACAAATAGTCACTAAAAAATTCAAAACATAGTAGAGACATTTTATTTTATTCTTTCAAGATTTCTAGTACGTATAAGAATAAAATGTCAATGATTTTATTTTATAGATTAGATTATAGTGATGTTAAATAAATCATATCCAAACCCATGGTTGAGCAGAACAAGATAATGGCAAAAGAATCTCTTGCTTCTTAGAAAATATTACAGTCAAAAGAGGTTTCATGTGGAATTTTCAATATTCCTTATTTTTAAAACTAATATAAGCACATAGTAAATTATTAATAGACAACATTAACTAGTTATGGCTTTAATTGAGCTTGAGAAAGATGGCTTAGAAATTCAAAGGAGATTACCAACAGTAGATATGATCAGTGACACTTTTAATGGTTTGGGTTTTTTTTATGTTAGTTGTAGGCTAATTATTTAATAAGTAGTAGGAAACAAAAATGACATTTACAAAGTAATTTGTTGCCTTTTACTAAACAATAAGTTGATTTTAAAAAGTCATCACATCTCAAAATTCTTTGGGGAATGTCTGGAATTTTGCAGAAACATCTAGAAAATACTGTTACAAAAACTCTTCATGGAAGAAGCAAGAACAAAATAAGGGTTGAAACAAAATACAGAATAATTGATTTAATAAGTCAGGATTTAAGGAACAATTAGTTAATTACTTAGAAAACTCATCTATTTGAGTCCAGTTACAGGGAAAAAAATGCCCTAAAAATAAAGCCATGTTAGTATTGTATAGAAAAATTCATAAGGTCAATATTCTTATTCATATCAATTTTTTGAAAACTTCTAATAAATATGATCCTAGAATTTTCCCCGTCAAAGAAGGAAAAGCAAAAGTTGGTAGCTTTTAAATAATGAAGTTCAAATGAATACAGATTCTCCTGAATTTGCAGAAAATCATGTCCTCATAAATCTATTAAGTTGAAAATATTGTACTTTACAAATGCACTTAATACACCTAACCCACTGAAGATTGTAGCTTAACAATACAGTGCACTGTAGAGTGTCAGTTGTTCCCTCTGGTCATTCATTGCATGGCTACTGGAAGAAGTGGCTCATCGCCACTGCCCAGCAACAGGAGAGTATCTTACTGAATATCACTAGCCCAGGAAAAGACCAAAGTTCTAGATAAAGTTTCTCCTGAATGCATACTGTTTGCACCATTGTAAAGTTTTAAAAAACTTGCATGTTGAACCATTGTAAGTCTGGGACCATCTGTACAATTATATCTTACATTTATAAATCACATTTGATTGTGTATTTTATTCTAAAATAACTCCATGCCAAATCTGGGGTCAGGGGGGTCATTACATTAAAGCATTTAAGTGTAAGATTTTTTTTTAGGTAGGCAGATCTTGGCCTAAACCCAGATTCTCTTACCTTCTCTCTCTTTGTGTAAACTGAGTAAAGTTGTGGGGAAAATCATAGTATCTGCCTGTGTTAGCCAGCTTTTTACCACTATGACAGAACACCTAACTATAAACAACTTAAAAAAGGAAAGATTTATTTTGTCTTGTTTCAGTCCATGGTTATCTGGGTCCATTGTCCCTGGGCCCATGGCAAGGTGGTACATTATGGGGGATGGGTGTGGTAGAGCAAAGCTGCTCACCTCGTGGCAGACAGGAGACAGAGAAAAAGAGTGAGGAAGGAACCATGGGCATTATAAATTGCTTCCTCCATTTAGACCCACCTCCTAAAGATTCCACCACACAATATCATCAAATATCATCAAATTATTAATATATCAATGGATTAATCCACTGATAAGATCAAAATTCTCATGACCCAATCCCTTTCCTAAATTCCCACCTCTGAACCTTGATGCATTGGGGACCAAATCTTAAATACTTGAGCTTTTAGGATACATTCCAGATGCAAACTATATATAACACTACCCAAAGTGGTCACTGGGAAAATTGAATGTGATGGTGCGTATCAAGAGTGCAGTGCTCTTGCTCTCACAGAGTAAGAGTTATTGCATATTAGTTTGGGGGGTTGTTTTTGGTACCTTTTCCCTTTGTCAGTGATTGTCACCTACAAAGATATAGTACAAAATCAAGATTAACTAAATGCATGATTTAATTTATTTTTCTCTGCAAACTACTTCTCATTATTGTCCCCTCTTAAAAAGGATAATAATATTACCCTAAGGAATTTCTCAGTGACTTTAGAAAAATCAGTCCATAATCTAATTGAAAGTTGCTACAAATTTTAATTTAATGCCTCGCTTTAACTTGATTTTCTTCAAAGTCCTCATTCTGCTTTGTCTGATAATTCATTCCCACTGAGACTGTACAATTACTTTAAATCATTTACTCTATATTGGAGTACATAATAGTTTTGTTCATATCATTCTATTCCTCTTAGAAATGGCATTCTGTACTGTCACAATGCCCCTTCTCACTCTTCGTTTTGCCAAAGATAGCAGAAAAGCAAGACAATAGCCAATAACTCCTAATGGACCGCATGTCAACAGACAGGGATTATAAGGATTGATATTTCTCTGTGCTCTTTGGGTTTAACTGATTCTTTACTTTTCTAAGAGTAAAACATATATCCACAATGGATCTCTGATAGCATCATCAGCCTAATCATAAAAACTGCTGTCTCATCTTCAATGAGCTTTCTTTCAACTAGCTCAACTTGAAAGCATCTTTTATCGTTCCTGTCAAGTTTTAAATTTCTACGAAATGCATCAAGATGACTTTCTAATTATCTCATGCTCTATGAGCACATTCATTTTTGCAACAAGGTACAATTCTGATCCTAGATTGTGATACAAAATTATCAATATAGGGAAAAGTTTAATTACAAAACTAATAATAGAAATAAACACATTCTAAAGAAACTATTTTGACATAAAGAATCCAGGTACTTTGACTTCAGCTTTTAATTTTATAGTTACAGCTTCAGTTTAGGACACTTGATACAATGCATATGACAAGAGACTTAATACTGTTAATAATAAGTAACCAGGAAATCTGAGACAATAAAATATAAATGGTGCGATTTTCTTTATGAGAAAGTCCTACTAAGAGGATTTAAAAATACTGTTCTTAAAACTAAATTACGCTGTCTGAACACATTAAATGATTTATTTATTTAAAGTATACTTTGAAAAATAATTTACTCCAAGCTTACTGACTTTATGACTCTTGATCAAATGCATAAGACAACATGACAAAAAAATAAAATAAAATTATGAATGATTTGTTTTAGTCAAAGCATTATCTTTGCTTATGAAGGGGAAAAAAAACTCTTTCCTATTTCACCTCTCCATTCACCATTTCTGAATCTTAGAATAGAGTATATGAATATTAGTTTTTTTTGCATCTGACTTAATACCCAGTACTCCCAGATTCCCTAGTTATCCTTGGAGTCAAAATGACTCAGCTGGGTTGGAACTCTGCCTCTTCTCACTGGAAACACCCACAAGTACAGCCCAATTTCATTACTGCTCTTGCTCTAGGAATAGGCCCAAATAATATATAACAAGTTAATTCTTTATCTCCTTTTATGAATATATGGTCCTTGGCTGTGGACTCAAGTAAAAGCTAGTTACTAAGCTGAAAATATACAACCAAATGCTGATTACTGTGGGAAGCCATTCTCCCACGTGATTGGGCACCTCCCTGATTGGGTGTGAGGCATTCTGGCTAAACTGTGTCCAAACTAATCCCCACCCTCTCTAGGTGCGAGAGCCCATCTGTGTGGGGGTGTGACTGACCATTGACCCTGAGACCAATCACTGACCCTGACCTTGGAATGCTGTCCCCCTCGACCTTCATTGGATGGAATTTTCCCCTCAATTTCTTGTTCCCCAATAAAAGGCCACTCCCTGGCGTGCTCGCTCTCTCTCTCCTGCTAGTCTGTGTAAACCTCGCTGCCCCACTGGGTGGCTCCATGCAGGAGGCACAGGGGAGAGCCATCTCAGACCTGGTCAAAGAAAAAGGTACATTGAGTTTTGTGTGTTTATTTTGATCTCACTAGCTAACTTCTATGCTATGAACCTCTTGTATGAAGCTGCGTGCTGGTCGCCTGGTGGAGATTACTTAAAGACATTTTGATTCAAGCCATGGTTCTTGGCTTGATGATAAGGTACATGAATTTGTTGTTTTTCTTTCTCTTTATTGGCAAAGCATATTCTCTTGTCAAACCTAAGTGAAGGTTTATGAGAAAAGTGACAGACCTGGCCTTGGCCACAACTAGAAATACAGCTAGAAGTTGACCTTGCCCAGCATGCAGGGCCACCGAGGCTTGCCTTCCGTTCTTCCCAATGGCATTATTCAGCTATTCAGCCTGCAATTTTCACTATCCAGGGATTCTTAAAAGAGGAAAAAAAATTATGATTAGTGAAAATCTAAGAGCATGTCCAAAGCTAAATGCAATGTTAATTTTTCCCATTAGCCAAAAAGACATTTAAATGTTCCTGGGTCTGTTTGCTAAAATAAATGTGCATATTTTATATTCATTCCAAGTGCTGTCTTTGCTTACCTAAGATAATGACTTCTATTTAATTAGGCTTTGTGCTCCTAACTCACCCAAACTTTTTTGTGATATTACCATTTTCCTAATATATAGAAAAATCTTTTCCAGTCTGGGAAGTGAAACATGACTATCTGACTCAACTGATGTCGCAGATTAATTATGCCATGTAGGTGTGTCGATTCCCTTCGTGTTCAACTCTTGTAATGTTTTTCTCCTTATGCTAAACTCTTTGGGAAATGCTCAAGCTTGCATTTTCTTATGTAAAGTATTTCTCCAAGCTTCTTTTTGGCCTACTTCTTTTCTTGGCTTCCCTTCACATGTCCTCATTTTTTAACTTGTTATTCTTATGGACAAAGTTTTTGACATCAGCCTTCTCATTAATAATCAAAATGTTAGGGGCTGGGATTGTGGCTCAGCAGTAGAGTGCTCGCCTAGCATGCGCGGGGCCCTGTGTTCGATACTCAGCACCACATATAAATGAATGCAATAAAGGTATTGTGTCCAACTACAACTAAAAAAAATAAACAAAATAAAATATTAAAATATTAGATATCCTGGAATTACTATAGTCTCATACTACAGTCTGCTCACATTCCTTTTTTTTTTTTTTTTTTTTTGTGGTGCTGGGGATTGAACCCAGGATCTTGTGCATGTGAGGCAAGTACTCTCCCAACTGAGCTATATCCCCATCCCTGACACTCCTTATTTTTGCAATAGGAATTCTATGGGTGGACAGAGGACACCATGAGACCATTGTTTTATGATTTCTTCTTTTCTCAAGTAACTGCAAGTCCCATTCTCCTAATATCTCAATAGCACAGTTTTAGTTTCCATTTATTCTTTCTTTTTTTAAAATGTTCTCAGTGTTGTGTTTATTATAAAACATATAAATGTCAAGATATAGCTATAAAATCACAGATGTAAGTCATAGCCTTTTATATGCTAAAGGTGAATAGATCTCTCTTGCCCAGAAATATTTCAATAAATTCTATAACATTATGCATTCCTTGTCTATGCAACTCACAAAAATATGTTCATGCTGTTAATGTAAAATTATTTCTGATTTTACTCAAAAATTTATCATTTGCTTATTTATTTGTAGAAAGATAGGACAAAGAAGAGGGGGAAGTTTGAAACATAGTGGCAAATGTTATTTAATCATTTCTATTTATATGTAGCAAATGTGCAATATAGCATCTCATTTTGAAGAAAAGGTTTAAAAATGTGTCACACACTTGGAATGCCACTCTGATTCTAACTATTGAATTATTCTAACAAAATTTCATCTTTCAAACAGAAAATTCTTATTAGTCCCAATTATTAACCTGTGCTAATTTTTCAGTTAGCTCTACGGATTTAAGAGACAAAGTCTGGAGACTTTTACAGTACAAACTGATGTCTTCACAACTTTTCAGGAACAACACTCAACTGGCAATGAGGACTCATCAATGATTGATGTGCAAAACCCATCTTAAACATATATATATATGGCAGTTGCTGCAAAATAAGTAATTTGCTATCCCTGAATTAGGGGCTCTTTGCCTTCCTGTATTTCAGAAGATGGTGAAGGAAATTAGGAAAAAGGGATTAGAGGGACCCCCTACTGTGCAGTTTTAGGGGGCCTGGCCTGCTACACACTTTAAAGAGTCAAACTGGGAGATGGGGAAATTTGGATCAAAGGGTATGTTCAGTGTAAGTAGAAGGAAGTATCCATTAAGATTTACTTCTATGTGATTTCACTGCTTTCTTTGGTAATCCTTCCCTTTCTAGGTGCCCAGATGATCTATTCCTATTCACAGAGGTGAAATGCTTGTGAAAAGACAAATGGTGTGGCGATTGAACCTGGAGTCAGGCTGCAGGTAGCAATCCCAGTTTCCTCCCTGGGTAGCAGGCTCTGTGTGACTGTTGACTTTCCAACAAAGAAGGAGGTATCCTGAGGTGAGCACCTGGCCTTTTCCCCATCTTTGCAGCTCAGTCAAGCATCCTGCCTCTCTATACTAACCTGATTTCTGGATCACAGTTTGAGAAGCCTGGTTTTGTGATTTCCTAAGTGATATTTTCTTAATAGTGATATTCTCAGGTGGCAGCTTCTGAGCTGGCGATTTTGTAGTTGACAGATTTGAAAGAAGAAACGTGCATATTTCAAACTTTAATAGAAGATTTACTTGACGCAAGCCTATGAAGATTCAGTCGAAAACCAAAGATAGTGCTCTCACGAAGTTGACATTCTGGTGAATTTAAAAGTAGTTTTTAAACATCCGCCCTGGACTTATCCCCCTCTCTGCCCAGGGGAAGAGCCCTGACTTCTTGAAGTTCCCTGTTCAGGCAAAGAACACCTCTTTCCCAAGGGCCATTGTAAACTAGCCTCAGTTCTCCTCTGACAAAATTTGAAAGATCATAAATTGCAAAGCAGCCAAAAAGGCTGGGGTCGCTGGAGGTGGCTTCTATTAGCGTCAATACGGCGAAGTCAGGGACCAAGGAGAAGCCTGAAAACTTCAAGCCAAACAAACTCTGAGATTACACCTCTCAACCTCCTCCTCCCCTTCAGAGAGCTAAGGTCGCTGTGAGACTTCTGTCTAGGGGCAACCCAGGAGAGGCAGGGGGCTCAGAGTAAACCGACTCTTCTTCCCCGCGCGTAACATGGGCTTTGCCCTGGAGCGCTTTGCAGAAGCTGTGGACCCGGCTTTCCAGTGCAAGCTGTGCGGCCAGGTGCTGGAGGATCCCCTGTGCACGCCTTGCGGCCACATCTTCTGCGCCAGCTGCCTGCTGCCCTGGGCGGCGCGGAGACGCCGGTGCCCGCTCCAGTGCCAACCGCTGGCGCCAGGAGAGCTGTACAGAGTGCTGCCGCTGCGCAGCCTCATCCAGAAGCTGCGCATCCAGTGCGACTACCGCGCGCGTGGCTGTGGCCACACAGTCCGGCTGCAGGAGCTGGCAGAGCACGTCGAGCACTGTGACTTCAGCCCAGCCAGTCACTGCCGCAGCCTCCCGGGCTGCGCCTTGGTCCGGGGCGGCTACCGAGACCGCGGAGACGTACCAGCGCGGGGGGGCTGCAGGCCAGCGACCAGGGCTCGCCCGGGCGGGGACGCAGGCAGGGGGTCACCAGGCTGCCGCTGCAGCAGCGGACCGGGGCCCGAGCCTCAGGTCCTCGCCTGGAGGCAACGTGAGAAGGCGCTGCTCGAACAGCTCTGGGCGCTGCAGGGCGAGGTACAGCTCACAGCCCGCAGGTATCAGAAGAAGTTCACCCAGTACATGGCTCACATCCGCAACTTCGCCCGGGACCTGGACCGCGGCCACCGCAGGGTAAGCGTAGAGGGAGTGGGCACCTGGGAATGGTCGATTGGGGTAGGAAGAGGAATACTTAAGAATTCCTTTAGGAGGAAGCATCTTTCTTTACTACGCAGTAAAAAGCATCACCCGCCCTGAATATCCTCTGTGGTCATTTTCTTCTAAATGTGTTTCTATTACAGTTAGAAAGGAATGACCCTTTGCCGTTTATATTAGGATTGGAAAGAGTTAAACAGATTCAATTCCAACTTTTCCCTGAGAAGTAGAAATTGGAAAAACTCATTTTCCCATCCAGACTCTTGTTTCCCATCTTTCACTCCCACTCCATCATCTCTGCCTATCTTTTGTGTCCGTGCAATGTGCCTGAAGCAAATCCCAGAGGGAAAGGCATTACCCATAAACGACTTACTTTTTCTGTCAAACTGTCCTTATCAATCAACTACCCTCTACTTAGTTTAGGGACTGTGAGAGAAGAGGGGACCAGGACAACCTCGGGGGTTGGGAGTTTGAAAGATGGGATTTCTTAGACCTTCTAGCTTCATCACCCTTACTCTTCCTAAAAAAATTTTCCCTGCCTTGGAATGTCCCAAGGTTGTTAGTGGTGGTGGTGGGCGAACGTGCTTATGACTTGGGAAGCCTGGTCTGAGAGCAGCTACATCTATCAGCAATTAGACTGGCCCCGAGAGTCTTGGCTGGGGCTGTTTTCCTTCTTTGTCGAAGCTGCTGCCCCTGATCTGCTCTCCTGGACCGCCCACTTTCAGACGGCATAAACAAGCCTCTTTGCAGCACCCCGTGTGAAGAGACTTGTTTATAAAGCTGTTACTTCTCTTCTGGAGGACTTCAGCACAGTGTTTGACATTGTTGGTCGCTGCCATGGTGAGCGGGGATTTAGCAGAACTTGCACTCCATTCAAGGAGCTGTTTTCATTTTTCAGTACTCCTGGGGAGGAGCAACCCAGACTGATTCCCATTTGGGACTGATTGCGTAGTACTGCCTCCAACGCAGGCACTGAATTTAGATGTTCCTGTCTTTTAATTAAAATAATAATAATAATAATAATAATAATAATTAAAGTGAGAGGGGCTAAAATGCTTCTACCCTGATAGGGGAAAGCTTACAATGCTTTAAAAGATTTGGTGTTAGGATTCTTTCTCTAGCTTACATACAGGTAAATTTATAAAATGGGAGGACCCAGAGAGAAGCCCAGAAATGTACTCTGCATTACTAACCCAGGTTTCAAAGTCTGAAGGAAAGGAGCAGCATCTAAGAGTTATAGGACAGAGAAGTCCGCACAAGTCAAGCAATGGTTTGAGAAGTGAGAAGCAACTGCCAATGATTTGCAGATTAATTATCAGTTTCCCAGTGCTTTTCAGAAATATTTTTCCACTGCCAGTAGGGGCTGCTGTGTGCACTGCCTGGGAAAAGCTCCTGGGAAAAGGTACTGGGAGCTTATGCAATGTTATCATTCAGAAGTAATTTACAAGGATTTAATTTCCCAAGATAAATTAGTATCTATAACCAGGAATAAAACTCATCTTCTCCAGTACTGTTTCACCTTACATTTTAATTGGTCTTTACTCACAAACGGGTTGTAGATATAATTCCTATTTATTTAACTGTTGTTGGGCTATAAGAAAAGAAATACATAATATTTTACCTGGAAAAATTTTGCTTTTTTTCTTCTGCAAGATTTGTGCAAAACCAAATAGGGTCATTATTTAATATTAGGAGTACTGTAACCTAACAGATCCCGCATTAGAGAAGCAATCCAAATATTACTTAGCATTTATTAAATTCCTCAAGATTTAATCCCTTAAAATTTTGTAAAGTGAAAATTTTACAAAAATCTTTCTGAGATTCACTGAAAATTTATTTTATTTTCTGTCATGGAAGGGAAAATTACAAAATTCCTGTAAGGTTAAACCAGAAATCTGTTTTAAATTATGGGGAAGGCAAAATTAGATGCTGCATTTGGATAAAAGCTGCATATGTAAAAATGCAAAGCCATTGGTCATTTTTGAAAATAGTTTCTTTTTTTTTTACAAGCAAGGTTGTTCCTTTTAAATACATAGTTTCAAATATTTTTAGGAAGAAATTAACCCTCAGCCACATTCAATAACCCTTAATTTTAAGCTTTTCTCCTATTCACATGTTCATTTATTTGCCATTTTAAAATAGCTTCACATTTGTATTTGTTTTCTTTTATATTTTTAGCTTAGTCAGTTTATCCCTTTTCTTCTAGGATGGGGAACAGAAGCCATTCACCATCGTGTTAGAAAGAGAAAATGACACCTTGGGATTCAATATTATAGGAGGTCGACCAAATCAGGTACCCCACCTTCTTAATACATTACTCTCTTGGCTTATAAAATAATAGAAGTCTGAGCTTTCATTTGTGGATTTAGGGTCAGAAAAACAAGTAGTTTCATCTTTAAAATTATGCTTGTAATCAAATGCTGGATTCCTTATTTAGACCTTCTAGCTTCATCATCCTTACTCTTCCTAAAAGAAAATCTTGAAAAATTTTGCAAAATTTCCAGTATGTACCAAGATTTTCTTTTAGAGAAAAGTAAAAATCAATGGCTAACAAACTGGGTTCTCCTAGCTGCTTTAAAAAAAGAGAGATACATTCCACATCTTATGTTTTTTGGCACCATTGGCAAATTTCTTAAATAATCTTATTGCACAGTAATATGTATAGACAATTTCTGTTTGATATTAGGTGATTGTATTGTCTGCTTACACTTCCTCTCTATTAAATCAAATTTTAGACATTAATGCAGGCTGGGAAGTCAATAATACATGTTGAATGAACAGTTAAATTCAAGTAAGGGATGATTGTTTTCATAATTATTTAGGAAACTCCTTATTAAAGAAAGTTGATTTGAAGTATTTTTAGCTTCTTCACTTAACTGAATGAAAAATGATCTCTACGTTGATACCACTGGCTTTCAAAATGCATATTATAAGCTTATATGCCGAAGTTGCTAAGCTTTTTTACATCATTCAAATTCTACATGAACTTAATTTTTACCATAGCTGGAAAAAGGTAGTAAAATTTTTATAAATTATATTCTTTAATTTACGCAATAAACTGCCTTGAAAAAAATTTGCATTCTTCATTGCACATGTCATCCAAGGAAACTGTCATAGGGTTGTTGGCCATATGCTTTTCAAGTTAGGAAGGTGATGTCCTGTTTCCTCCTATGTCTATGATGCAGCTACCAAATCTAGCAACTCACCATTACTGTGCCTCTGCTTCTAATATGGTCCCCATGCATGATAAAAAGACAGGAGTCTTGTCATATCATTTTTGTTCTCTTTTCCCCCAAGGAATACTTTTATAAATGCCAGTTAGGTATTTGACATTTAGATGATACTGGATTTTTTTTTTTTTTTGTAGTCTCTTAAAACTCATGTTAAGGCAGGTTAATTAAGGAGAAGTTATTTTATTTTACCTTCCATGAAGTAAAATGACATTTCAAACTATATAATGATCTATCATAGGTAACGATCATTTTTTTTCTAAAAAAGTTTTATAATATAATTGGTTTCCTGAGTCTGGCTAAAATGTCCTATTTGAATCAAATGGCCATATGTTTGAGTTTCAGTCATGAGGCACATCAACCTAGAAGCAGGCAAAGATCAGCTTTGAATGGATTTCCTTGCAGTTTAGTGTTGATCTTTTGGGATTTTACACTTGAGCAAGCTCCTAGTCACCTCTGTGAATAGACATAATCAGAATTGTTTCCAAATTTGTCACATTGGAGCCTAACTCATATTTTCAAATGTAAGACCACATCTCAAACATATTGTACAATACAGGCTGGATATGCTTTGTTTTCCTTCTGTAACTTTATCACTCTTTTTATTTAATATCTACTTTAGAAGTGTGATATTATAGAAATAAGACCTAGAAACCAGTCAATCTTACCTTGCACATGCCCTTTTCCCCAGAGCTTTTTATGTGTAGTCAAAAATGTGAAGTGAATAGATAATCTCGTCAGAGTTGCTGGACTTGTTCGTTACAGCTGTCATCCTGATTAATTATTGGTTGGTGTTAAGTAAGTTAAAATTCAGTGCCAAATTCCCAGCTGAGAGAGTTACATATTTAAGGAGGACTGGCAATGTTACATTTAGAAAATTGTCCTTTATAAAAATGTTACTTGCATATTTATTTCTGCTGATGAGTATATTTTTTTATAGAATAATCAAAAAGAATCATCTACTGAAGGAATTTATGTTTCAAAAATATTAGAAAATGGACCTGCTGACAGAGCAGATGGCCTGGAGATTCATGACAAAATCATTGAGGTAAGATAATAATAAAAGCTACACATGACCTATAGGTTAAATATTTAAATACTTGAAATTTCCAAGCTTATTGCTTTATCTTGGTATGGCCTTATTAGAATACATATCTAATGCAGCAGTGGAGGTATTACTTTTTAAATTCTTCACCAAAATGTGAAACTCTATGATGATTCTTTATTAATTAATAGATATTGGAATAAAAGATTAAAATGCTTAAACTTTCCAAATGTGTTAATGAATAACTCTTTTAATAAATTGTCTCTTCCATGAACTGTAAGGATTCTTGTACAGTTATTAAAGAATTAATTTTGTAACATTTCAAAGGATGATAAATCTCTGCTCAAGGACATTTTAGACCAGGAAATATTGCTATTTTAACTTGTGATTAGAATATGTAGAATTTGTAATAATTTATACAATGCCTTCACCTTTACCATTTCTTAGTTTAATATGATTTCATCATCCCATATCCTTTTTTTTTAATGTTTGAAAAAAATAGGAAAGTAGCTTTTTTTGTCCTGTTGAAAAAAAGTTGGTGGAAAACTTTTATTTTCTCTCATGTATGATACAACTGCATTGTATTTGGTGATGATATGAGTAAATACCTTTATGCTAGTGATATTGGGCTAAAATGTGGAATTTGGGGTTACTGCAGTCTGCCATCTTTCTCCTTTGTATGTTTCATTAGCCAATTGAGATGGTATTCTTTGGCATTACCAAAATGATTAGGTTGCTTTTGTCAATGGATTTATTTCCAATGTATTAGTAAAGGTAAAGGTAGAAATTAGAAAGGTTTATTTGACTCCACTATTTTTTTAAAAAATTCTGTTTATTCTGTTATTTAGTCACTGATACTATCTTTCTGAATGTCTACATAAACTCTCTGGGTGGAAGCTGTTTTTCTTTATTAAGCTTTGGATAAAGTTTTAGATTCTTATTCACTATTTGTACATAAGTTGAATTTTAAATACATTGATATAGGATAAAAGCAAAGAATATGGAGGAGCCACTAGTTTTCTGTCTGAGGTGCAAGGGGGAAGAATGCATAATGTTTAGAACTTAGCTGACTAGACACTTTGGAAAGAGAAAAGCGTTACCTTGGGCTGAGAAGGTCTGGGTTTCTGTTGCTTATCAAGGTTTTCTGCTTCCAGTTGTATAGTCAAAAAAGCACAGATTGCTTTCACTGTTGCTATCAGCTTTTCTTGACAGTTTGCCTACTGAAAAAATTTAGAGGCTATAGTTTCCAAAGTTAGAATTTTTCTATTTCTACTCATGTTTGTGCATTATATTTTAAAGAACAGCATAATTTAAACAGAAGTTGTCCTCATTATTGTCTGCCTTATCTCTAATGCATTTTCATTTTTCGAGATAAATAGTAAATAAGCACTTATATTTCATGCTATTAGAAGGGCTGATGGAACTGAATTACATGCATTAAATTACACACACACACACAACACACACACACACAGACACACACACACCACAGAAACAAGTACTGGTAATTTAAAAAGTAATTTATTCTAGATTCTAGCTGGGTAATAATGTTATAGATACTTCATTAATATTGCATTGAAAGGAAGGAAAAAGAACTTTTATGTTGCAATACTTTTGTTAATTACTCAGTTTTTGCTTATGTAAAGAGGCAATTGTGTAGTTTTATAAAAACTATAGTTGATAAATCCAGTGCATCTAAATATCTGTATAATATGTTACTAATGTATGCAAGACTAGCTTTATGTAAGCCCAATAAGATAAAAGAAATCAACCATGGGAATCCAAATGGAATTTATTACTAGCTGTAATACTATTATTATTTACCTTGCTTTTCATATATTAGCAATTAATGACAAGGACTTGAAATTTTTCTTATTTCAATATGAATTTTTCAATGTATCTTTTATGCGAGGATGTGTGTGTGTGTGTGTGTGTGTGTGTATCCCACACACATGAAATCACTGTAATTGATTACTGTGGTCACATTTGCAGTTAGGAAATGAATTAGACATGCATATTTCTATAATGTTGTCTTGTTAATTAGCATGAAATATTTTAGAAGGAAAATTACTAGAAATAAATACATCATGTTTAGTTGCTGTCAGTTTTTTTTAGTGGATAGGTATTTGTGCAACTTTTTTTCTTTTCTTTTTTTATTGATTTTTTTAAAAAAATGATAGCAGAGTGCATTACAATTCTTATTACATGTATGCAGCACAATTTTTCATATCTCTGGTTGTATATAAAGTATGTTGATGCCAATTCATGTCTTCATACAAGTACTTTGGATAATGATGTCTATCACATTCTACCATCCTTGCTAATCCCCTGCCCCCTCCTTTTCCCTCCCACCCCTCTGCCTTATCTAGAATTCATCTAATCCTCCCATACTCCCCCTCCCTACCCCACTATTAGTCCACCTCCTTACATCAGAAAAAACATTAGGCATTTGTTTTGGGGGGATTTGCTAACTTCACTTAGCATTATCTTTTCCAAACGCCATCCATTTACTTGCAAATGCCATGGTTTTATTCTCTTTTATTGCAGAGTAAAATTCCATTGTGTATATATGCCACACATTTTTTTATCCATTCATCCACTGAAGGGCATCTAGATTGGCTCCACAGTTTAGCTATTGTAAATTGTGCTGCTATAAACATTGATGTGGCTGTGTGTGACCTTAATATCTATTTAAACAAAGTGCATGTTTGCCTTGTGCATATGTATCATGAATTTTAGAAAACAAACAAAAAAAACATGTAAAATAACATAATTTTCCTAAATCACTTATTTGAATAAGAAGATATATATATTAAAGAGTTGGTCCTATTATTGGTTAAAGTGACTTCACTAATACTCACAAAAATATTGATTATAACAATTTTTCTATTGGTAAGCAAAGCCCAACAACTCCAAAAGTATCATTTTAAAAATCTAGATTGTACTAAAGCTGATGGAATTAACAATCATGCAAGAATAAAAAATATCACAGTCACAAAGTAAGCCCGTGTTGTAGTTTTCATAGCACAAAAGACAAGTTGATTTCTGTGTTCAGTCTCCACAAGCCACCATGTTGCCCAGTTTCTAAGTATTCCCACATCCACATTTGTGAAAATAGTCACTGTTTGAAAAACTGCTCTAATATTTGAGTTGCAGCATCAGGTAGCAAACTATCACTGGAGAGTGAAAAGGCCAAGGAAGTTTCTTGAAATATCACAGGATTCCACATAGACTCGGCATTTACTCATATGCATGCAAATAAAAGCATCTTTTGCTTGCTTTTTTTTTTTTTTTTGCCTTTTCAAGACTCAAAAGGAGCACAGAGCCTCTTTGCTACTAGAAATTTGGACACAGTTCTAAAAGAGGCCACTACCGTTGCCATATTATCATCATGTTAGGATGCCTAATGCATTCATTGGAAAGAGTTGAGAACCAAGTTCTCTGCTGCTGTCAACATTGTTCCTGTGTTAATACTGTGATATTGGTAGCAGGTACTGTAGACATAACCCAAGAGTGCGAAAAGGTGCACAGCTATTTATAGCTCCTTGTTCACTATCTTGCCCCACCCTTTCCTCCAGCTCCCAGTCAATGCTGTGTAAAAGAACAGTGCTGGTGCAGGGTGGTTACCATTCTTCTCTCCGCTTCTGGAGACCAGAGGAGTCTGTGACATCAATTCTTTTGGGGGAAAAAAAGCAGTGTTTTCAAATATATATTTGTCTTTTCTACATTTAATTTGAAATGCATAGTGAAACACAACTAAAAAGCCATTTTATTTTTCTTTGCAGTAGTTCCTACACTGAACAGTGACATTGTACTGCTTTCCATGAGGTGCAGAGTTCAGTACTAGAAGAAGGAACTTACTTGCCAGAATGTAATTACACTTTCCTTTAGTTCTGTAATATTTTCACTCCTGGATTTTTTTGTCATCACTCCCTGCACAGCTAAAGTAAAAATCTTTATTAGCTCTCACATTTATTTGGCTAAAGTTTTGCAGAGTAGTTTACAGCTGTTAAAGAGGAAAATTAAATGCAGATCAGACAGAGCTAGACACTTTGAAATGTTTAATCGGGTCTACTTGATGCTTCTTCTGTGTATTTCTGATGGCACTTCACACCCCACAAAGCTGCAGGCCTCATGTGTTCATTATAAGAAGTATTTGCAAGTTTTGTAGGTCATCTGTAAAACGAGTGGGCAGGTAGTATTTTTAACAAATTATTGTTTAATAATCTGAACACACCACTGAATGCTTCAATAGAATAATATCCTCATCCCATATTTTAAAAGTGTATTTTAACTGTTCAAATAACAGACTGGCTGTTTGAAAGAATGAAGAAGGACCTAAAAGCAATTATACTTATTCAAATGAATAAGTGAAATTTATAAACATAATTTAATGCTACTCAATCAAATGTAGTTTCACCAACATAATGCAGTTATTATACAATTGTATATTTTAAAGTATCTTGAAAAACAGTGTGTTACAGTTGAAAGACCCCGAAATCTGAAATCAAGGAGACCTGGCTGAAATTTCTGTCCTGGGAGTTAAAATTTATGTGACCTGACCAAGCCAGCTATGCCTCAGTCTCTGCACTATTCCGTTTCTGTATATACAAGTGCCTCCCCCAAGGGCAGATTTGGGGACTTCACTATTGTGTATCTACTGTATTGTATTAATTTTGTACAAGTAAATTTTCTCCACAGTACAAGGAGGGAAATCGGCACTAGTTCCTTCTATTTCTTCCCTGGGAAACTCCAGGCTATCAGCTGCCAACTTTCAAGTCATTCCATTGTGTATAGACACATGAGTTTAGATGAAGAAATGTAGGTGGTTTTAGCTTGTGGATTTTCACATATCCAAATGAATACCCAGAGGCAAGAAGAGCTGTAGGGGGACTTTTGTAACCATGTGGTTATGAGATAATTCATTCATCCAACAAGTATTTATGCATTGTTTCATGTGTGCCAGGTGGTACACTCTGTGTTACAGAAAAGATCACTAAGACCCCTCTCTGCACTCAAGTGGCTGAAGGTGGAGAGCTGTTTTCTGCTCATGAGAAGCCTTTCCTTGAAGTTGCCACTTCAGTTCTTAAAGATGTAAATGGACATTACTGTCTTGCCTTAGTGGATTGACACTATGGGTTAATTTTAGTTCTGCCATCATCCTACAAGTAGTTCAATGCATTTTTAGAAATCATGACATGGGTTAGTGAAATAGTAGAATCTGGGGGTGTGAGACAGCATTGTGGTTCAGGAAGGAGTACGGTCTCTGAACTTGAGTCTTGGCCTTGAATTTTTGCTAGATTATAATGGGAGCTTTCTCAAATTCTCTGTTTCTTTCCTGTAAGTATATGTGTCACAAGAGGTAAAAGTTATGGTTTAACATATCACCCAAGGGTTTATACATTGGACACTTAGTCCCCATTTTTGTGGCAGTCTTCAGAGGTCACAGGACCTTTAAGCAAAGGGGGTCTAGTTAGAGGTTATTGAGGGCATCATCCTAGGAAAGGACCAAGGCAGTTTTGTTGGACACTGACTAGTTCTCTCTAGAGCATTGTTATAAAAGAGCAATATTGGCCCCTCCCTGGGCTCTGGCTTCCTGCTTTGCCATATGACCTCTCTCTTTAATGTGTATTCCTTCCAACATGAAGGCCTAACCAGCGCCAGACTGTTTTGGTGCCATGCCTTTAAACCTCCAGTACTGTGAGCTGAATAAACCTCTTCTTTAAAGCATCCAGCCTCATCTATTTTGTTATGGTAACAGAAAATTGGCTAATACACTAGTCCTTTCTATTTTCTGTCTAGATGATCATTTTGTTTTGTCATTCCACTGAGTTTCCATTATTAATAAACACAGTTTAAATTTACAAAAGAAAGGCTGGGAAGGTCTTTATGCAACTGAGCTTCAGTGTGTTAAGCACTGGTATATTTATTGTAAACTTATAAGACATAAACTTGGGTTTGATTTATTGAGGGCTAAGTTCCCAAGAAAGGAAACCAGGCCCCCACGTGATTGTGCCAATTACATACTGCATTACCCCATTTGGTGTCCTTCTCAGGAGGTCTAACTGTGCTTGCTAGTCTCTTCCTCACAGCACCTGTAACATTATCACAATTTATCTTAAAATGAGATACAGTGTTGATTTTAGGTAAAATGTCAGAGTGGGCTGTGTGTTTCTGGTTTTCAACCTCCTTTTTTTCTTTTAATCATCCTAGCCATCTGGCAATTTCTTCTTCACTTTCTATTTCTCTGCCACATTGGAAGATGTTGAGCACCCTTTGCACTTCAGCTGAAGATGATGCCCTAATCTTTCTCCAGCTTTTGCCATTTTTCTCCTCCATGTTCCCTTTACCCACCTGCTGTCATTTGTAAATCACTTTGCTCACCCCTAGAGGATTTTTGTTTTTACTCCTTTGCTGAAGGTCCCTCATTAGCTTATTATGGCTTGGATATGAGCTGTCCCCCCAAAACAAGAATCTTCAGAGGTGAAATGTTTAGATTATGACAGCAGTAACCTAATCAGTCCATCCTAGTTTGAATGGACTGACTGGATGGTCTCTAGGCAGGTGCACCAAGGCTGGAGGAGGGGGTCACTGGAGGCATGCCCTGGAAAGGTTGATATTCCTGAGGCCACCTTCCTCTGTTTTTCCTTCCTGATCTGCTATCAGCTGAGTACCTTTCCTTCTCTGGGTCCTTTCCCCATGATGAGCTACCTCACTTTGAGCCCAGAGCAATGGAATCCTCTGTCTATGAAATGAGACCTTTGAAACCATGAATCCCAAATAAACTTTCCTTCCTCTAAGCTGGTTTTTTTTTTTTCTGTGTGTGGTTTGGTGACAGTGACAAAAGACTAACTAAACATTAGCATTCTATTGTCAGCAGGTTAAAATTCAGCTTTTTTCTTCTTTTGTGGTGCCACGGGTTGAACCCATGGTCTTGGGCACACTAGGAAAGTGCTTTATTGCTGAGCTACATCTCCACTCTCCAGAATCCAAGTTTTTAGTGAGCAAAAGGAGTTCTTCAAAACCTTTACGTTAAATATTGTTTTTCTCTCTAGATCCTCTAATGTAGTCACATGAAACACCTCTCCTTTCCTATCTTTAGACCTCTATGTTTTTTTCTTCTCTTTCCCTGCTATCTGATATTCTTTCCCAGGCTCTTCTCTAGCTGGAAAACCCACTTAAATCCTTTTACATGCCCTGAAGCCCTTTACAACCCACCAAGCAGAATCACTTTATTATCTGTGTTGCCAAAAAACTTTTAGACCTTTTACTTTCATAGCAATTTCATGTGCTAGGGTGAATATTTATTCTTTGGTGTTCTTAAATGTGGTTTTGGTATTTTATTGAAATTATTATCCTTCAGCATTGATACTGGTAAACTCCACACATTCTGTTCAATTTCATTGAATGTTGGAATAAATGAATGGATTAATCTTGAGCTCAGGATTTTAGGCATTATGGTCTTTATCCAAGGGTTTTTTCAATGTCCCTGAAATCTTGCTGGGTGGGCAGTCAATCCCTAATGGTTGTCTTAGCACATCCTATTCCTTGGTGTTGTATCTCAACTGCAAGATGGCTCAGAAATTAAGTGACTTACTCTTCCTTAAGTTTCAAGATCTCTAAAATCTAGTGACAGAAGTCTGAAGAATTTGTACCTCTCTAGATTGTTTCTTCTACCTACAAATCAAAAAAGAATTGAAGTGTGCAATGCAGGGTTTCAAATTTTATTTATGTTAATGTCTAAATTGGATCTGAAAACAGGTTTGTTGGCTTTCACCCTAATGCAGAGTTTTAGTTATTGAACTTGAAGGTCACTGGTAAAACTGTCTGAATGTACATGATTGCCTGCAAAGCAGACTTGCAGAATTTGGCCTTGGACCAAATATGAAATAAAAAAATAATATGATTAACCACAGAGGAATTGAAAAGATGAAAGGTATTTTCCATATTTCCAAAGATTGGAAATGGTTTGGTGAAAAGACAGAGTTAAAAACTTCCTAGAGCACTGGGATGGTCAGGGAGTATCTTTGATGTTCTCGAGATGAGAAATGCTTGGAATAATTAACAGTAGCCCCAGCTGTGAGGACACCCGTGTAGGACTTTAAGGAACAATTCTCACAGCTTGTTCTGGGAACTTTTTTTTTTTTCCATAGAGCAAATGCTGCTGATTCCGAGTAGATTTTACTTTTTCTGAGAAGACATGTGAATGGAAATATTTCCACTCTTTTCTAAAAATCCTGTTTCATCCCAGTGCCTTGAGAAAACATCCCAAAGAAGAAAAAGGCAGCTGGCAAGTGTGGGGTGGATCTGGTGCTTGATCCTCTTAACCCTAAGAATTTGAATTATCCTGTCCACCCCAGAGTCCAGTGGCTTTATGGGTAGTACTTTGAATCACTTCCCTCTTCTTTTTGAAGCTGTTAACTGTGTTCTGAAGAAAAAGCAAATGATTCTTTTTTGTAATCAGCAACTCAAACGTGATTCATTGTTACCTTCAAATAAAAAATGTTCCCCTATATAAAAGTCATTTTTTATGTGGTTTCAACTATTTTAAGCAATTCTGTATTACTATAGAATATATACAGAGGTATATATTCAGCTCACAAAATTAGATGGGCAACAGACTATAATCACTTTATAGATAGGAGATAACTATTTTTCATAATATAGATTAGGAAACAATTTATCACTGGGTAGATAGAAAAATATATAATGTTCAATTAGAATTTTTCAGATATTTTTACTTAAAATTAGGTAATTGGGTATTCTAGTCACAAAACCTGTCACATTAAAAGAAACAATACATTTGCTTTATGAAATCATATTTCAGAAAAGAAATCATTAGTTAACAAAAATGTTTTTCTTATATGAAAGATAATCAGTTTTTAAAGTAGTTTACTACAAACGTGGTTCCCCAAGTAAAGAACACATGTTTGAATAACATTTGGCTTTTAAAGCAGCTGGAGGTAAAAAGATCTGTTGGTGATGATACAGGACTCTCAGAGCTTATCATCAGGAGAAGACAGCTGTATATTGAACAAATAAACTATAAGTAAATGACCTGAACTCAGCGGTGGATGACTGGCAGAGAGGAGCTACCCAAAAGACTTCCCTCACCTGATGGTGGTATGAAGCTTAAAGAGTGAAATGGAACTTGAAAGAGCCTTTACAGGAAAGGTGAGAGATAAGAAGGCAGGTGCGTGCAGCAAGAGCTTTCCAGATCTAGGAACAATGCCATGAGGAGCAGGATTTGAATGTCTTGCTGGGCAGCCTCATCATTTCATAATAATGAATGTTATGGAAAAATATATCAGCTAATGCTTATCATTATGATAAGCATGCCTTATGTTCTTCATAGGTATTAATGTGTCTCCTCCTCACAGCTCTATGAGGTTGGTACTGGATCAGTGGTAGGATTTTGATTTTCCAGAGGAGAAAACAGATACAGAAGTCAGTTTGCCACCATCACATAGTAGGAGCTCCTGGGTCAGTTCTCTTTTTTTTAATATTTATTTATTTATTTTTTAGGTGTAGATGGACACAACACAATGCCTTTATTTTTATGTGGTGCTGAGGATCGAACCCGGGTCCCGCCCATGCTAGGGGACCGCACTACCACTGAGCCACAATCCTAGCCCCCTGGGTCAGTTCTTGACTATCATTTGATTCTACTTATTATTAAGAGGTACTGGGTTGTAGCAGACTTTGAAGAAAGTTCCTATACTACAGGACATGAGAAGTCAGTGTTAAACTTCGAGCAGGGGAATGACATGGGTGAAGCAATTATTTAAAGATTAAACCTTCTGCAGACTTCACTGAGGTACATAAATAGTTTGAAAAGTAAAGGTATTTGAGATAGGGAGATTGATGTGTGAGGATTGCAGTTGCCCATATGAGATAAGAAGTATAGGAAGCAAAACAACAGAAAGCTGTTGGAAGGTAGTGATGGGTGGGTGACCTTATCTATTCATCATACTTACCTTGAATATTTTCCTTTGTCTTCATTTTTCAATAGTTCATTCTGTTTAGTCTTCTACCACTGAGATTATGTACTTTCTTTTGTTTTCTTCATTGTAGTGTGCAAAATAGTGTTTTGTCTAAATAATCTTTGAAAAATCTATCCTCTAATTGGTCAGCTAAGACAGAGTTTTAGGAAGTCTTGAATGGTTTTGCTTTAAAGACAGCCTGTGAAATTCTTTGAAACATGGAGAGGGAGAAAGAGATTGAGTATCCAAATGTTTGATGCATTATTCTGCCTTGAGGAGCACTAAGGTGTCCCAGAATGATTTTCTATGCAGATTGTGGAAAGGGCCCTGCAATAATATGTGGTTACTGGCAGTCCCAGGATGGTTTGGAGGCTATTGTTTACCTTTGGGATTTAATTTGATAGACTTAGAAATAGTATTGCATACAACCAGAGATATGAAAAATTGTGCTCTATATATGTAATAAGAATTATAATGCATTCTGCTGTCATACACAAATTAAAAAATTTACATAAAAAGAAATAGTATTGCATCTTAAGCTTCTTGAGACAAAATTTACTCTGCAATGTCTCTCAGAGTGCTTCCCAGCAAAAATTGTACCCTGCCAAAGCTCTCTCTATACTAGTGTTTCTCAACCACTTGTGTGAAAGACAATTTTTTCAATTGTACATTGATAAAATAAAAATGTACTACTAGAAAGAAATGAAATACAATGATAAGATGTAGTCAATTTCTTTGTTATTTATTATCATTAGATTCCTCAGACATAAAGTTGCCCTATGGGATCAGCATAAAACGTTCTGAATGCCTACTCTGTTTCGGTACTTATCTCGTCATGAACTTGTAGCACATTATTTATGAATTAGCCCTGGTCCTTGGTCCCCAGACCACTCTGAATGGCTCCTCTCACAGCAGCCAGAGAGATAATTTACAAAGTAAATGACATCTTAACTTTCTGCCAGTTACTCCACATACTTGCAAATCCTTTGCCTAGAATCCTTAAATAACTTCCCTGCATATGGGATAAAATGCAAAGAGTTCTCAACCTATTTGCTAAGGCCCTGCCTCCTTGGCTCTCTGACTCTCACTTATAACCTTACAACATTTTTTTTTTTTTTTTTTTTGCCAATCCCCTTGGCTTCCTTTGCTGAAACCACACTGGCCTTCAGGATGCACTGAGCTTCTTCCCATCACAAGGCCTTCCCACTGGAAATCTCTCCCCTCTCCTGTACTTTTAGGTGACAATCATCTGTCAGCTCTCAGCTCACACATCACCATTGCAGAGAGGTCTTCTCTGATGGCCCTATTTAAATGATACTTCCACACTATGTTTTTTCACTTACCCTCTTCTCCAAAAATATCACAATTTGAAATTATCTATTTTTAAGCACAATTTTACAAGAGAGTCATAAATCATAAATGTCTAGTGCAGTGAATGATCAGAAAGTAAAGTCATCCCTGTGTCCAGATCCAGGATCAAGAAACAGATCATAGTAAGTGTCCCAAGAATCTGCCTTCTTCCCTGGTTTCATTATTACCTTCCTCTAAGTTCTGCCTATTTTGGCCCCTGCTTAAATAGAATTTTAAAATAGATATTGTCTAGAATCTGTGTCTTTAACATTATATTTGTGGACTCCACTTATGTTGCTGCATATAATTTTAGTTTGTTTGTTCTCTTAGCTGTGAGCACTGTAGCATTTCACTGTGTGACTGTACCACAATTTGATTGTCAATTGTGTCATTAATGATATTGTTGAATCTGGACTGTTACAATAACAGTGCTCTGAACATTCTTGTGCATATATTTTTGTGAACATCTGTATACTTTTCTGAAATATGTGTATGTGTGTGCACACGTGCAAACACACATACACATCTAGGAATTTATTTGCAAGGTCATAAATATGTACATATTTAGCTATAATAATTGTTATCAAACATTACTTTAAATGATGTAGCAATCTACATTCTTTCCAGCAATGTCTCAGGGTTTCAATTTTTTCAAATACTTACAAAGACTTGCAATTATGTATAATTTTTTTGAAATTTTAAACCATCTTATAAAATGATATATAGGATCGTATCTGGTGTTTCCTTGATTTCTAATGAAATTATAAATAAGTATTTATATTTTTTTAATTTTTTTTCAGCCATTTCACTATCCTGTTTTGTGAAGTACAGGGTGAACCTAGAAATCCTAGCTTTTGCTGTAACTTCAATACTTAGAATACTGCCTGGCATTCAGTTGGTATTCAATGGTTGAGGGAATGAATTACTATTTACAGGACTACAAGGATAAAGTAAATCTAGCACTGCTCTTAAAACCCTATGCTTAACATATGAGATGTGTCATTGGCATGTTTTAAGTAGATGAAAAAAATCCTAAGTTTCTTTAAACATATTCTATCACAATGCAGTTAAGTTTTCTACTTTGTCCAATAAGGGGGAAAAATAGCAATTCTGTGTTTCTTTTGACGTTATCATGCTTGATCATCTTGGTATGCTCAGTTTTTAATGCTAGTCTTTTAGTAGGACCAGTCCTACACTGTCCCTCCATGATTCTTTGTTGTAATGTCCCTAAACAAATACTTGTGGCCTAGATACCCTGTTGCAAGCTCTTTCACTTAACTGAATGTGTGGGTGTTATTTTTTTCACAGACATCATGCTTTCCAACAGATAAGAATGATCAAAGAAGAAAAATTCTTTTTCTTCTTACACAAGCTTTCGCTTAGAGGAGATTTCTTTTTATAACAGAGAACTTTAAAATGCATATCTCTTCTTGGACTGGTATAATTTTTCTTTGAATCCAAATGAGAACTCCTGTAATGTCAGATACTACTGATTTAGAATGAAGTTGCTGAGACATATTAAGTAAATACTGAAACAAAGATAGATTCCCAGGCATAGAGATGGTGAAAGAGAATCTTAGACCTGAAAAAACAAGGAGGGTCAAATTTATTATGTGGTAAATAATTGAAAAACAATTTTCACACAAAAGCTGAAAAATCATATTTATGTATATACTATATACTTAAAATGATTGTCATATTTTACACAAACAAATATTTTGTATGAAATCATGAGTTATCAAATAATCTCACTATAATTCATGCGTATATGTCTAATACAGACAAATCAAAATATCTCAACACATAAATTATATACTAAATGATTTTTTTATATTTAATCATAACAGTGAAGATTGTGATGATTATAAAAGCTAATAATAGCTAACATTTATGGATCTTTATCATGTGCCAGACATTATGCTAAGAAGTATATGTAATAAATAAGCACATTGGTGCCTGTGAAGGATTCTAGTGAACAGCTACTTCAACTTTGATGTGGTTCAATTGTCTCAGAATCAACTTTATCACATCCAAGGGAAAAATATGCTTTGGTTAATTTGAAAGCATAGTCACCATGCAATGACATATAATAGAGAGCTGTAGAAGTGAAAGAAATTTCTAAACGTGTCAATTATTTAACCAGTAGCAACTGAGAAACTTACCTTTTAGAATGAGCACAAATTAATAAATTTGCTAATCTTCTTCACCTTATTCTGTTAAATTATTTACATGAAAGGTTTTTTTTTACAAAGGGTTTTTAAAAAATATTTATTCTTAAGTTTTTTAAGTGGATACAATATCTTTATTTTACATTTATGTGGTGCTGAGGATCAAACCCAATGCCTCGTGCATGCCAGGCAAGCACTCTGCCACTGAGCCACAACCCCAGCCCTGAAAGTGGTTTTATAATATCAAAAACTAGGAAAAATATTTGTTTGGTTTTTTTTTAACTTAATGAAAGCTTGAATCCTCTGATTTGCAGGAAACATTCTATGTAGTCTTTCTTCTCCATAAAAGAACTTGATAGGAAGCAGTCTATTGTTTATTCTTTGGAGAAAAGACCATATTAAGAAAAGAAAGTGAAGACTGTTAAGTTTTATAATTATTTTTTTTTTGTTCTTTTTGGATTTTATCTTTTTTTGAGAACATTGTTAGAAAGATTTTTCCAGAAGATTTGCATATACAAGAGAACAAATTTGCACCTTTATTTATTTTTTCAGCTTCTAGGAGTTTAGAAGTATGTAAGTGAAATTACACAAGGTTTGGAAGGTACTTAAATATTATGAATATCTTCGTGTGTGTGTGTGTGTGTGTGTGTGTGTGTGTGTGTGTGTGTTTCCTTTCTCAGCCAGGTCTGAAAGAAACGTGTCAGCACTTTTTTGTCAGATAATTTTTTAATTCTTATTTTGGAAAGAGCTCCTGGGATGCTACAGGAGTGGCTATTAAGGAACCATGAGAAGTGGTGGTTTTTTATGAGTGAAATGACCTTTAAAAAAACAACCATTACCTTGTTTAGCCTTCCAAAATATCATTTGGACACACATGAAGATACCTAAAAAGAAGACATGATTTTCTTTATCAATAAGCACAATAGTAGTGGCAAATTTTCTACTGAAAGTATTCAACAAAAAATAGAGGTGTTAATTATGTTGCATTATTACTGATATCTTTTGGAAAAGAAGTTTACAACATACTTAAAATCTCACAGTGTGCTTAAAATGCAATAAAATACAATTTTATATCTATTGCTTGTTTTCAGCAATAGACGCCCAAAATATCTAAGTATAAAGATACTTTAAAATTGTTTTATTTGTATTCAGTTGTTAAAAATGATGAAGCCAAAGTGTAAAATATTATTAAAGCTGCTTTTTCTTTTGGGGGATTATTCTTAGAAATTCTGAAACATGTAACTGTGAATTTACATTGCACTCAAAAACTGAAGCCTGGTTCTCCATTCTTTTCTTTGTATGGTTCCTTGTATGGACTGGTAGATACGAGTTTGCTAATGGTTTGAAGACCCAGAAGTTCTGTAACCATATCTTACAGTCGAAATCCTTTTAGGACTTTTTTCAAAAGAAAATAAAGTCAAAAAATAGTGAACTAATTTTTATCCTAAAACTTTGAGATCTGTTTCTGCTAATTATTTATAACTTTCTCTCTGTGTCAAGCTGTTATTCAAAAATGATCTCTAAAACATTGTCAGTTGCATACATAAATTATGTCTACACAATGCCAGGAAATATAAACAAATTGTAAATTAAAATGAAATTAATGTTTTTAATATTTCATTCTTTTGACAATCATATATAATTGGAGATGTATGTCATTGTTAATAGTTCCAGCTGCTAGAGTTGTCATTCCAGAGTATTCTACAAATAGTTACCTTATTCTTAGAATTGTCAGTATCCCTTTTGTCCTTGAGTGGGAAAAAACTCAAGATGTTGAAAGATTTCTGGATTCCAGATTGGATTTTACTTTTCAGACACAAGCTCAGTCCTGGAATTGTTCTTAGAAGACAACTTTAAATTCTATTGCTGTGTTTTATTTTTAGGATAAAACCTCTTAGAAAATATAAGGGCATTTCTTACCTATTTTATGCTTGACTATTATTATATTTTCTTTCTATCTGTGGCACTTACAGAAAGCCTTTGAGATGGAACTGTTTTTATAGTCATTCCTACATTGTTTAAGAAACTTCTTAAAGCTGGGAATGTCATTTACATTACATATGTCAATCTCTACTCCTAAAAAAAAAACAACAACAACAAAAAAAAACTTCTCTGAGGTGCTTGCATATTACCATTATCATGAGAAATGTTAACCGCTTAACCTAAAAGGTATAATCTTAATTGGAAAACTATGGTCCTGAAACTGCAATCTCCACAAAATCCAAAATAATACAGAAGGTCCCCTGTGGTCACATTCTGCCTGTTTCATAATTGGACTCTTTAGGCAGTGGGCAAAAAATTCTACATATACATGTAAGACAGTAATTAGATTTGATGGACTGTCTGAAGACCACCTTGAACAGAGTAAAAGGCATTATATTGGCCCAAATCAAATGAAAACATAGTTTCAAAATTATACTTTTTTTTGTGATCTGAAACAATAATGACATAAATTGTTCATTCTTTTATAAATGGTTATCCTTTGGCTCTTCTTTTTTTTACTGGTCCTTTTATATGCTACTAGGTTCCTTTGTATGGTTCCTTAAATAGGCACATATGCTATAAGTCTAATTTTATAAACTCCACTTGCATATTTTCTATTTTCTTGCATGTTACTGTTCACCAAGCCGAGTGAACCTCTAACCAGGCCCTGCTCCAGGCAGCCTAATGATGAAAGACTCTTAATCTGATGTCATTGGATCTGACCCTACACCAGCACACATACCCAAACCTGTGGGTCATTAGATTCAACAGTTATTACAGAAGCATAAACTCCTATATAGCCATTTAAATCATTTGTTTTGCCCAAAACAAATTACTGCTAAGCATAAAATCATATTGGAATATTAAAGCAATGTTTTTCTTTTACCTGTTTTTGGAGGTTCTGCTTGTTTTGTCTATGAACTAGCAATTTTATAAGAAGGTTTGTATTCAGAGAGTTGGATTTCTATCCAGCTATTCTTATTTTATGTCATTCCACATAGAATACCTATGCCCTTTAAATATGGGGAAATTGACAGCCTGTATTTTCTGTTAATACGTATTAATTGCACACATTAATGGGATTCAGAGAGATATTTCCATACATACATAGAGTGTGTGTTGATCATAAAAAGTACCCTTCTTTACACCTGTCATCTTCCCTCTGTGGCACCTTTTCCATTCCCTAATAATCAGTATTCTGTTTTCAAGAGAGAGAGAGAGAAAGAGAGAGAGAGAGAGAGAGAGAGAGAAAGAGAAAGAGAGAGAAAGCTTCCACATATGAGAGAGAACATGCAATGCTTATCTTTCTGTATCTGGCTTATTTCACTTAACATATCCTCTAGTTCTATTTATTTTACAGTAGATGAGATGTCTTCTTTCTTCTTTATGACTGAACAATACTAACTTGTGTATATATGCCACATTTTCTATATCCATTCATCGGATGAGGGGCACCTACGCTGATTCCATATCTTAACTATTGTGAATTGTGACTAAAAAAAAACAAAAACAAAAACACATGGGTATGCAGTTTCTCTTTTGTATGCTGACTTCATTTCCCCTGATGTGCACCTGGGAGTAGGATAGCTATAGTTCTCTTTTTAGTTGTTTTTTAAAAATGTTTACTTTTTAGTTGTAGTTGGACACAACACCTTTATTTATTTATTTATTTTTATTTTTATGTGGTGCTGAGGATTGAACCCAGGGCCTCACAAGTGCTAGGCAAGCGCTCCACCACTGAGCCACAATCCCAGACCTCTTTCTAGTTTGTTGAGGAACTCCCATGCTGTTCTCCATAGTGGCTCTACTAATTTACAGTCCCACCAACAGTGCATAAAGTTCATTTTTCTCCATATTCTACCAAGCGTTTGTTATTGTTTTGAAATACTAACCATTCTAACTGAAGTGAGGTGATAACTCATTATAGTTTTGGTTGACTTTTCCCTTATTACTAATGAAATGAAGCATGTTTTTATTTATTTATTTATTGGCCATTTGTATTTCTTTTTCTGAGAAGTGTCTGTTCAGATCACTTGCCCATTTTTAATTGAATTACTTGATTTTTACTGTTAAGCATTTTTGGATTCTTTATATATTCTAGATACTAACCTCTGTCAAATTAATAGCTGGCAAATATTTTCTCCTATTCTGTAGGTTGTCTCTTCAATCTGTTGATTGCTCCCTTTGCTATACAATTATTTATTTATTTATTTATTTATTTATTTATTTATTTATTTATTTTGATGTGATCTCATTGGTCTGGTATTTCCTGGGCTTTTGGAGTCCTGTCTAGAAAACCATTGCCTGTGCTAATATCTTGAAAAGGGCATAGGTACTCTATGTGGTGGATGAAAAGTTGCACTTGTAGGACTTCTGAGGTCTTGTGAAAAAGAGTTGTTATAAGAACAAGACTGAATCCCAAATTGCTCTTTGGGCTTCCTGGTTTGATATATCATCTCTTGCCCTCACATGCACTCTTTGCCATTAGGACCCAGTCGTTGTTAGGTCCATACTAGAAGCCAATCCAGTGGGACTGCCCAATCTAGGATTTTGAATTGCAAGAACTGAGAGCTAAATAAACCTCTTTTATTTATAAAGTCATTCTGCTCTCAGATATTTTGCCATAGTAATGTAATAACAAAATACAGGTTAAACAAATATTAAATTATAAATTATAATAAATGTATGAAGAGAACATTTATTATTTAAGGAAATAATAGGAGTAGGGTGACATGTTTTTTATTTGGAGGATCAAGGAAATCTTTGAAGAATGGAATTTACAGAATAATTTAATAGATGCTAGCGAGGGTTTGTTTTTTAAACAGACAGGTGAATATACATAAAACTCTAAGGCAGGAAAAAACTCAGTATACTACAAGAATTAAAAGGAGGCTGGGTGGAAGAACAGTTATTGTCAACAAAGGTTAAGAGTTTGAGAGTAGCTAATTCACGAAATGTCACACAGACTAGTTGACCATGCATCTAAGTTGCCCTGGGCAGACTTACTGATCTGGAAAATGATTAATAGCACCCCTACCTACCCATTCACAAAAGTGTCTCAATTTAATGTTAAATTGTATGGTCTCCCTATTTTATTTAAAATAATTGAATTTGTATTATTGAAACTACTCATCTGGAACACCCCCCCCAAAAAAAAGAAGGAGGAGAAGGAATGAGTTTAATAGGATCAGAAGGGGTAATAAGAATTTTCATGTCCTTATATAGACAGTAATAGTAATTTAACATGGTAGAATATTTAATGAATTACAGAATGTTTTCATCTAAATTTTCTCATTAAATTCTGACAACACCCTGAGATCTAGGAAAGCTGGGATGTTAAATTTCGTGAAAAAAAAAAAAAACATGGAAAACATGAAGGATTAGAGTATCTATGAAGCTTATTCAAAATCAAAGCTGTCCAAAGAATGCAAGTCATACTCTGATAACATTGCCTTAGGCCATGGTGATGGAAGAATGGGGGAAAATGATGTTAGATCAAGAGATAGAAAGATAACCTGAATAGTCCTACCAAAGGTGAAAATTTGAAAGTTATATCTCAAGTGGACATACTGAGTACCTGTAAAAACAATTTGCCAAGTTACATATTATCATCATGGCAGACAATCTGTAGAGACTCTAAAGACCGTCTCAATACAGTCTTAGGTTGAGACAACCTCCTCTCCCAGCTACAAAACAGACAAACAAACAAAAACTCAAAAACTATTTTAATTTTCCTCACGGATTCTGTATTACCAAGGAATTCTTAAAACTTAAAAGAAGTACTACATTTCTAATGGTGGAAATTCAAGCCAGGTAATAGGTCAGAAGCAGGGCTGGGGATGTGGCTCAAGCAGTAGTGTGCTCGCCTGGCATGCGTGAGGCCCGGGTTTGATCTTCATCACCACATACCAACGAAGATGTTGTGTCCGCCGAAAAACTTAAAAAAATAAATATTAAAATTTCTCTCTCTCTCTCTCTCTAAAAAAAAAAAAAAAAAAAAAAAATAGGTCAGAAGCAGGTTCATCATTCTCCATATCGTTCTTTCCTCTGTCTCAATTAATTGAGAGTCATGGACTCAATTGTACCAGTTACCTAATTTAGTTACTTTAAGTTAAATAAAATTTCATCTCTGTCACCAGTGAGATAAAGTTCCATGGACCAATCCAGATTAATTGTAACTACTCATTAATAAGGCATCTAGGACATACACGGAACTATTCTGGACATTATGTAGGAGAAATAATGAATAATTAAAATATTCTTCATACTGTTGTAGAGATTTTAAGAAGAGGAAATAAGAAACGCAAACAACCATAATGCAGTTTATTATGTAATCAGCACCATTAATAAAAATAGAAAGTGCTGGGGGTGGAAGTTGTTTGAAAGGAAGAAAAAAGATTCATTTTAAAACAAGGGTTCCATATGGACTTTGAAAAATGAGTAGGATTTCAGAAGCTTTTTTTTCAGAAGGAATCTGACTTCCATATAAGGAAGAAATCATTTCCTAAATATATTTTAATTGCAAAATTTTGAGATTTGAGATCAGAAAAAAAACTTTTCAGTATCTCTTTTGTTAATTATTTGTTATCAAAAATACATTTCTCTATATCTTAATAGCCTCTGTGTTCAGAGCATTAAAATTATGCCCTACCTTCCATTAGATTTTTCTATAAACAGCAATAATTGAGTAAGTTATTCAGCTATCTTCTGGGCTCTAAATTTACAAATTTGCCTAAGAAGAGTTTTACTTGAAAGTCTAACCCTCTATTTTTTTATTTGTTAGTTTTGAAATAATTTTGTAAATCATTTTGTAATGCTAGAAAAATTACAAAATTCACAGTAAAATTAAAGAGCATATTTCAAAGTGATTTTTCATGAAGTGGTAATGCTTAAAAATGAAGAATGTTTCACAACTGTAACATTTATATTGACAATCAATATTTGCATTGAGGTTATTTGTTTTGACACTTCATTTGATTATTGAATCATGGTGTTTATATTTCATGATAAATTTATTTGAATATATCTGTTACATAACTTTATATGTTTCTGAGTATCATTACGGTCAAAATATGACATTGCTGTTATTTATTTATTTATTTAAATTAGATATTTATAACAGCAAATACATTTTGATTCATTGTACACAATTGCAGCACAACTTTTCATTTCTCTGGTTGTTCACAATGTAGTGCATATCATATATGCAGTTATACATGTACCTAGGGTAATGATGCCCATCTCATTCCACCATCTTTCCTGCATCCATATCCCATCCTAATGCCTCCCTCCCCTTTGTCCAATCAAAGTTCCTCCATTTTTCCCACGTCCCTCCCCCGCCATATATGGATCAGCATCCACTTATCAGATAGAACATTCAGTCTTTGGTTTTGGGGATTGGCTTACTTTACTTAGCATGATATTCTCCAACTCCATCCATTTACCTGAAAATGACATAATTTTATTCTCTTTTAATGCTGAGTAATAATCCATTGTATACATATACCACAGTTTCTTTACCCATTCATCTATTGAAGGGCATCTAGGTTGGTTCCAGAAAACATTGATGTGGCTGCATTACTATAGTATGCTGATTTTAAGTCCTTTGAGTATAGACTGAAGAGTGGGATAGCTGGGTCAATTGGTGGTCCTATTCCAAGTTTTCTAAGGAATCTCTGTATTGCTTTCCAGATTGTTTGTACCAATTTGCAGTCTCACTAGCAATGTATGAGTGTACATTTTACCCTACATTCTCACCCACAATTATTGTTGTCTGCATTCTTGATAACTGCCATTCTGATTGGAATGAGATAAAATCTTAGAGTAGTTTTGATTTGCATTTCTCTAATTATCAGAGATATTGAACTTTTTTTTCATATATTTGTTGATTAAATGTATATCTTTTTCTGAGAAGTGTCTGTTCAGCTCTAGCCCATTATTGATTAGGTTTTTTTTTTTTTTTTTTTGGTGCTAAGTTTTTTCAGTTCTTTATATATCTGGGAGATCAGTGCCCAGACCAATGGCACAGAATAGAAGACACAGAGACAAACCCACATAAATACAGTTATCTCATACTAGACAAAGGCACCAAAAACATACATTGGGGAAAAGATAGTCTCTTTGACAAATGGTGCTGGGAAAACTGGAAAGCCATATACAACAAAATGAAACTAAATCCCTATCTCTCACCATGCACAAAACTCAACTCAAAGTAGATCAACGACCTAGGAATTAGACCAGAGACCCTGAGCCTAATAAAGGAAAAAGTAGGCCCAAATCTTCATCATGTTGGATTAGGCTCTGACTTCCTTAACAAGACTCCTACAGTGCAAGAAATAAAATCAAAATAAATATATGGCATAAACTCAAACTAAAAGCTTCTTCTCAGCAAACAAAATAATAGGTGAAGAGAGATCCTACATTTTGGAAGGAAATTATTCTTGAACTCTTGATTTGCTCTGCTCTGTTTCTAATTCATCTCAGAGCACAGAACCAGATATTTTTCATCTTTTTTTTTTTTTAGGAAATATGGAATCATCAAGCATTACATTTCTCAAAAAGTCATGGAGACAACCTATGCCTAAATTAATGTTCTTCATTATGTTATAAAGGAGTCACCTGTCTCAGTAATGTTCAGAATAAATACCTTACATATAAGAAGCTTCCTCATGAAGAAATCCACTCCCCAACATTACATCCTTTTTAAAATACATGGACTGATTCCAGGTCTCCCATTTTTCATGTATGATCCTTTCATAATTCTCTCAAAATTACCCAGACACAACAGGTCGGTTTGGAGCTAGCATAAGCAGCAGATGAAGCAACACTGTTACTTAAAACTGGCACTGTGCCTGTACTTCCAAGTTCAGGTGCTCCTGAAGTAGGGTCTAAACTCAAAAATCAGAGCATCCCAGCTAATCATTGTGTCCTTATTTGAAATCCCAGTTCAAGAGGTCACAGCAACTCTAAGGCAGGTCTGGGCCCCTCTGAGAAGACTGCTGCAGTCACACAGGGCCCTGGGCCCACAAGGGTCCTGAGCTCTTTATAATGCATGGCTGTCACCATCTTGAAATCCTTAATCATGTTTAACGAGGAGCCCCTGCTTTTCATGCTATGCTAGGCACAGCGAATTACACAGTGATCCTTCTATACAGCTTTTATCTCTTACTGAGGAGACATCTGAAAACAGGATGAAAGCACCAAGTGAGTGCTTTCAGTTTTTTATATGAGGAGAAGAAAAGATCTTGGAGATCCAATCAGATGGAAATGTCATATTTTCCTAGTCTTTCCAATTCAAAAGAAAAAAAAGTTTATATTTGAAGCAGTCAACAAAGGTACCGGTAGGTTGGATTCTTTTTTTTTTTTTTTCAGTTTAACAAATGTTTTTGACAGCCTGAATTCATATGGCTGAGTTATATGGAGAACATTTTCTCAGCTCTGCCTCAACCTATCTGTTCTATTTTTTGGTTGTTTGTTTCCTTTCAATGAATTATGCAGACACCATCCATCCTAGCCATATTTAGTATGGACTGCCAATGAGACAGACAATGCTGCATATTGAGTCAATTTTTTAGTGTGCAGAGTTCCTCTCCATGCCTTTCAGACTTCTCTAAACCCCATCTATAAGTTTAGTGGAGAAACAAGGGAGACACCACATAATTCATACGAGCTTCCACCCCCTTTCCAAACAATGTGAAAAAGACTTGGAATCAACAGGTCAGATAGCAAGGGGCTGAAATGCTATGAAAATGACATCATTCTCCCAGCCAACACTTCTGAGTGAAGCATTTTAAAAAGCAATCCATTATGTCTTTCCAAAATTCAGTCTGCTTCCTTGGCATAAGGTACCTATTGAAATGACTAAGCCCATTTTTAAAAAATAACAGTCATTTATTCATTCATTTTTCGGTACTAGGGGTAGAACACAGGGCCTCATATATGCTAGACAAGCACTCAACCATTGAGCAGCATCCCCAGCCCTTTTGATTTTATTTTGAGACAAGGTTTCCCTAAGTCAAGTCGATCAGGTTGGCCTTGAACTTGTGAACCTTCTGCTCCAGAGTCCTGAGCCCCTATTACAGGTGTGTGTACCACCTCACCCAGCTAAAACAATATTTTTTCTCTTGATTGGATTGTAGGGTTAATTAGAAAAAGAAGTCTATTTTCCTTTTGGGTGTTTCAGAATGTGTCTTCCTCTCCTAGCTTGTTGCTTCATTTAATTTGCTCCTTGGTTGATACTTTGTGCCTTAGCTGGGAGAGGACAAGATAAAGAAGATAGGTCACATAATAAGTAAGGTTTAAGAGAGTCGAACAAAGAATTGTCTCAAGGGCTAAAGAACAGGAATCCTATTGCAGATCAGCAGTGATAATTGATTTTTAATCAAAAGATGAAAAAGTTCATTCTGTATTATAGCACACTCACCTATGATGTATAATTTAATTTCAGGGGCATTTGTTTCCACATATGTTTTAAATGACTAGAAAATCACTATTATATAAAATGTTATTATATTCTGACACTGTATAGAGCATTTCCTCTAATAAAGACAGTTGGAAGGACTCTTGAATAATTTAGTTGTATATGATGAAATAAAATAATATGAAATTATTTTATCTTTAACTACATCTCATTTCCAGCAAAAATGTATCACATAGATTAAAGTGTATTTAAATATTTTCTACCCATTGCTCTTTGTGCATTTTTATTTAACTTCTACCTCTTTTGGCAAGTTAAAATTTCTGGCTAAAAGAGAATAAATCTTAAGTTAACTGTAGAAATATTTCTAAAATTTTCAGCAGTGTCTAGGAATAATAACACATAAATTTATGAGCATAAGTAACTGTTGCTTCATTAAGCAAGAATTCATAGATGCTGCATTGTGTACAAAGACATGGCTCCTACCTTTTAGGAAAGGAGGCTCTGTGAGAATTGCAAAGTAAAAGCTTCAAAAAGATATGAGCATATCCTAGTTCAAGGTGGACATGGAGAAGAAGCCAAGAAGACTGAGGAAACTTCTTAGAGGATGTGACCTCTGACCTGAATTTTGATGATTGAGTAGGAGTTCAGTCAAGATTAGAGGCGGGGGTGGCAGGGAGAAGAAAACTGATAGACTCAAACCTCACATCACAGTTACTACAAATATTAGATTTTTTTATAAATATTTTGCTATTAAAGTGAAGATCAAGGGGAAGAAATAATCTAGTGATGATGCTCTAGGAGTGGAGATGTGCATTCTTAGCAGTGGGGGGAAGCCTAACTTCTTTGCAAATCAGTTGTAGCCTTGGCAACGTCCTTTATAATCTGAATTTTAAGTGGCACAAGAGCTTGAGAGAAATTGAACTATATATTAGGCGAGGTGTTAGAACTGCTGACTGACAAACTTGAACTTGCCTTGACAAAAGAGAATGTTTGCTATGGATAAGACACATAGTAATGCTTTAAGTAGTGTAAAAATCACAAAGAAACCCTGATGTGATATGAAGAAATTAGCTGTATGGTATTTGCTGCTTTTGCAGAAAATGGAATATTTTTCTTTAAATGAATATTTTAAAGGTGTATCATATGTTCCAAAAAGTTTATTAGGAATTCCATGTTTCTGCAAGAATTTTTACCTATGTAGCTTGAACTGCTAAAATAGCAGCACAATAATAATAATGCTAGGAGAAATTCTGTGGCTCTTCTGTGTCAGTGTGACCTAGAAATCTGTCTCACTCTGCCTCACAAGGATAGAAAACCTTGTGCTGATGTTTTCTATAAAGGTGGCGAATGCAAAGAGGGATACCTGGGTGGAGACTAGTTGGGAAAGAGTGGGATAAATGGAGGGGCAGCCAGGAAGCAAGTCTCCAAGCTCCAAGAGAGCACAAGGATTTTTATCTGTTTTCCTTTTTCTGTGAAATCTAAGCTTGTTTTCTAGGGCTTCCATAACAAAGAACCACAGACTAGATGATTCAAGAAAATTTTCTCAGAGTTTTGAAAGCTAAAAGTCTAAGATCAAGGTGTTGGCAGGATTGGTTTCTTCTGCAAGTGTTTTTTTTTTTTTTCTTTCATGGCAGATGGTCATCTTTTAGCTGTGTCTTCACAGCTATTGTATCTGTCCAAATCTCTTCTTAGAAGACTATGGGTCACATTAGATTAGGGTTCACCCTAATGGTCTCATTTGACTCCAATTACTGGAGTAAAGGCTTCAATATATGAATTAGAGGAAGATATAGTTTAGCCCCTGAAGAGAATCCTCAATACTTAGGTATTGTAAGTGCCCAACTGATAGGAGCATGCAGTAATTTCATTTTAATTGTTTGTTTATAAGAATAAAGACATGGCTCAGAGAGAAAGTGATGTCCAAGGCTGAGTTGGGTGATATATATAACTGGACTAAGATAAGAAAATGTATGGTAAAATAGTAATTAGTTCTGGAATCCCAAAAGATTAAGAAGATAAAATTAAGAAGAAGTTATAAAGTTGACAAGGAAGTTAAAAAAAATGCTAGATGTTAGTCAAGAAAGTAGATCCATAATAATGATGTCCTACCTTTGACACTAGTTAACTAGAAGTAATTTTGGCCACTACACCCATCATTTGGAAGGACATCAAAACACTATAGAGAAAAGCATCTGTTTCAAGGATCCATCTTCCTATAAATTCAGCCTGGAGCATAATATGGCTGAGGCAAAGCTGGGTACTTCCACATTGTTTCATTTTTCTTGTGGCCATATCAAACTCCATTTCCCTGCTCCCTTGCCTCATAGGTGTGACCATGTGACTACATTCTAGGCAAGAAAATACAAATGGGAGCACTACTACTTCCAGGAGTGGCCATAAGCATTTGAGCAATTGTTTTTGCTCTGTCAGACTCTTTTCTGCTCACATACTGAGAAGCAAAGGATAATAAAAGGGTGAGCCACATACTAGAGAGAGGTCAGATTCCACAGTCATTGCTTGAAAAGAGCCACTCAGGAGAGCATTTGGTCCAGGAATACTCTTTTAGTCAGCTTTTTTGCTGCTGTGACTAAAGGATCTGACCAGAGCAACTATAAAGGAGGAAAAGTGTGAGAGCTCACAGTTTCAGATGTCTTAGTCCATGGAAAGCTGGCTTCATTTCTCAGGGCTTGAGATGAGGCTGAACATCATGGCAGAGTGTGTAGCAGAAGGAAGCTGCTCACATCATGGTAATCAAGAAGGAGAGAGAGAGAGAGAGAGAGAGAGAGAGAGAGAGAGAGAAGAGAGAGAGACAGAGAGAGAGAGAGAGAGAGAGAGAGAGAGAGAGATTGACTCCACTCTCCAGATACAAAATATATATCTCATAGTCACACCAAAATTTCCACACCCTACCACTTCAATTAATGTCATCAGGGATTAATTCACAGATTGGGTTAAGACCCTTATAAACCAATCATTTCTCCTCTGAACCTTCTTAAATAGTCTCACATGTGAGCTTTTGGAGGACACCTCACATCCAAACCATAACAAATTCTAACATGGTCAAAGTTCATCTTAAGCCATTGAGGTCTGAGGGTTGTTTGTTACAGCATTTAGTTATCCTAACACAGAAATGGGCACTTTGCAGTGGGCATTCTATTGTAAAATAAATACATGCATTGACTTAATGTTTAGGGGACATCGTAACGAAGATGGTAACAAAGGCTGTTAATCAAAATAGAGAAAGAGAAAAGGTCCAGTGGAAGATATAGTATAAGACCATGTCCCTGGTGACCTATTTCCTCTAGCCATAGGTCACCAGGGACATGGTGATATCCAGTGATAGTCCACTCCACTATCAATGGTGAGGTCAGAGCTCCAATCATTTCCCAAAACCCCTACCTCTAAACCTTATTGCACTGGGAATCAAGCTTTTAACACATAAACTAACAAGGTATATTCCAGGTTTAAACCATAACATAGATATTTACTGGGAGCTTGTTAGATTCCACTAACCAATACCATGAAGAAATCTGGTATATAGACTTAGTGGGATTATATGTAAAACATTTTTATCAACATTCAACTCATATAACTAAATCACTTTTATGGTGGCTTGTGTGTGAGTGTGTGTGTGTGTGTGTGTGTGTGTGTGTGTATATATATGAAAAAACATAGTTCTATCAGGTTCTTCTTAAAATTTTCTAGATTCCCTCTTTCTCTCCCCCTTCTCCCCACCTGTCCTCTTTCCATTTGTTTTTAATTCATCTAGTCACACAGGGGAAAGAAGAGTGAATGACATATATCTCTTTCTTTCAAACCCTCTAGTCTTCAGGTACATTGAGTGTTTTCTGTGTATTTAAAAAGTAGAATTATTTTGTTCCACATATCAAATTCCAAATAAGAACACTTTTGTTAAATGTCAAACATAAAATAATAATATTGGTGCTGAGAATTGTTGGGCAATTAGCTCTTGTGATGGTCATTTAGGACAATAATCCAAAATAATACTCAAGGCTTTCTTGGAACTTTGTAAGCAAGAGGCAAAAAGAGCTTTTGGCACTTTAGTCTGATTTTCCTACATGGAATGGCAGTGGGTGAAGTTCAGGTTTGTGCATCACATGAGAGGAATTATCTTATTGTTGGGGAGTCACAAATAAGTCTACTTCTTTATGAACCTACTGTTACAGGGCAGGAAAAGGGGAAGGTACTGAGTAGATAAAGTGTTTTAGCCAAGAACCTCCAGTAAAGATCCTGTGACTGGAGATGCTTGGGTCAGGGAAGCAGATGTGCACATAACCTGGCCGGCCTGGGGATGCTAGGAGAGGGCTAAGTCCTTGACTGTAACACCGTTCAGAAAACTTTGCCAAGTCTTGTGGGATTAGGGTTGTTTCCCCCCGTAAGGTCTGCAAGGCAGAGCTTTGCAATTCCTAGGTGTAGACCTGGAATCACACATAGGATTTTAGTTGGAGCTGTACTTCCCAGGATCTAATATTTATTAAAAGCTCATGATGGCTGGGTGCAGTGGCACACACCATAATCCTAGTGACTCCAAAGGCTGAGGCAGGGGGATCACAAGTTCAAGACCAGCCTCAGCAACTTAGTGAGACTCTGTCTAAAAATAAAAAATGAAAAGGACTGGGGTCGCAGTGCTAAAGTGGCCCTGGGTTCAATCCCTGGTACCACAAAAAGAAGAAGAAAAAATAAATAAAGCCCTTCACCAGCCTTTGGAGGTCAAGTATTCATGAAAGTGCATTTAGGATATAAGTAATGCCATTTTTATAGATGGGTAAACTGATGCTTGGGGACATGATGATGTCACTTAGCTGACATTTTGTCATTGAGTCTGATAACCAATGGCCAAATGCAGAGTGTCAGGTTATATTTCATCTATTGACAAAAATTGATAACTTTGTCTTTGGTGGTCATCTTGAATCTTTATTGCATTAAACACAAATGCAAAGACTATTGGGCCAGTTATTTGCTGGTGTGTTTTTAAGAATGAAATTTATTCCTAGTGTGGAAAAAAATTACAGTTTCAGTGTTAATGAGGAGGAAATCATGTGCATGAACATGCTCTTAGTGGGGTTAAAGGAAAAAGAGAAGTGAATGGAGAGATTTCCTCTTCATAGAAGCATAGAATTTTGGACCTTAATGGTCACGGAGATCATTTTATGCAGCTCCAACTGCAGTGGCTCTCGTTAATACATTGACTTCATAGTTGAAGAAATGAATACTTTGGGACCAGTAGCTTAATTAGAATTTGAGCCCAGACTGACGAACTCCAGCTCACAGTTTTAACCACAATGTAATGATGCCTTCATACTGCCCTAAGTCTACTGTACTGATGAAGATCATAATTTTTAGGAATAAATCAGGTTGCTTTGTCTGGCAAAATCACAAGGGAACACTGAAAAAGTACAGACAACCTTTATTTACTCATAGTATCATTGTGTCATTGTATAGTTCTCCTTTATCCAGATTATTACAAAGTTGTGCTTTTCTTCTTTGGGCAATTAATATAAATTGCATGTATTCATATTTTAAATCAGACAATGGTACAATATTAATCATTTGACTTAGATTGCCATTCTGATGATATTTCTACTACAGAATTTTCAGGTGTGCTTACCATTTTAAGTGTTAAAGCTAAATAAAGATGGTTGTAATTTCAATCTGTCAATAGGAAGAATAACATCTTAATGCTTTAAGCTCTGGTGGTTGTATCTAATGTTACAAATCAAAGGAAGAAGGCTGAAAACAAAGCTCTAAATGATGCAATGTATTTTAGGGTTCAGATTGGATAGTATTATTCACTTTATTTTATGTTGTGATATTTTTCTGACACCACATACATTATCTTTAAAGTAAATTTTTAATTATGGAAAATTGTACTGCAATTAAGTACTTTATATTGAGATGCTTTTTAAGTACTTTTACAATTTAGTTAAAGAAACAGAGATTATGAGAAAAAATTTAAAACTAGCATGATTTTAACCCCCTCCTCTTTTCTTTCTGGCTCAGAATAGATGATCCCATGCTGTTGTGTATTAAGAGACAACTGCATAGAGGGTAGGGAACCTAGAAACTTCATCCTTTACCAGGAATCAGGAGTCAAAACAAGCCCCTGCCATTCTTGTCGTCAATTTTACCTTCTGCACCTTTCATCTTGGTTTGCCTGTTAATTAACTAGCATTAAAGTATTCTAGAATTTGGCATCCCAGAATTTCATCTCATTGTGCCTTCTCCTACCCTTTGAGTTATACCAGAGCAGGGTGCACTGATGGGGTGGGTGACCATTGTCAACAGCACACTCCAGCATGGCTTGGAATTTTTCCCACCTTCTGTGGCTATCCTGACATTCCCACTCGTCCTATTTACCTGCTCTGGGTTTCTGTCTCTTAGGACCTAGTTACATAGTGCTTTGAAATGCCAGAGCTGATTACTTGATATTATACTTTTTAACATGAAGGTTTCCAGGCTATCTGAAACATGCTGTGTGCTGGATGTTATTACTATATATGCATTGCAAAATGAAGATCCTTTTCCAGTCCATTTCACTCACCAAATTCATGGCATTGCTCAAATAGCAGCTCCTTGGTGAGTGGTTGCCTCATCACCTTCTTTAACTGCTCTTCTTTCCATAGCACTAGCAACTTCTACTCTGTGATGCATAAGGCACTCAGCTATGTATTTTTTGTCTATCCCTCACTAGATCAAAAGTTTTAGGATGGATTTGTTTGTGTGTGGCTTTTGTTCACTCTCGAAGAACTGCAGAACACAAAATAGAGACTAATACCTTTGTAGCTGCTCATGAATGTTGTTGAAGTGTTTTAGTCAGCTTTTTCACCACTGTGATTAAAAGACCTGAACAGAGCAGCTGCGGAGGAGGAAAAGTTTATTTGGGGGCTCGGGGTTTCAGAGTTCTCAATCCCTAGATAGTCTGCTCCATTCCTCAGGGCTTGAGGTGAGGCAGACCATTATGGTGGAGGAGTGCAGTGGAAGGCAAACAGCTCATAGGATGATCAGAAAGGAGAGAGGGAGACGGAGAGGGAGGGAGACTCCACTTGCCAGGTCCAAATATATACTTCAAAGCCAGCCCCCAATGTCCCATCTCTTTGAGCCATAACCCATCTGCCTTCAATTATTAGTTAGTTAATCCCATCAGGTGATTAATTCACTGATTAGGTTAAGCCTCTCACAACCTGATTATTTCTCCTCTAAACCCTCTTGCATTGTCTCAGATGTGAGTTTTGGGGGGACAGCTCCAAACCCTAACATGAAGTAACAGTAAATCACAGAAGAATATTACTCTCATTAGATTCTAAAATAAGCCCATGACCTTTTACAACATAGAAGTAAAGAATCCCTCTCTCTGGGTGTTAGCTCATAAAGCACATAGCCTCCCAATTTTAAATGTTGTTTTGATGTATAAATCAATACAGGTAATAAAAAATATGTCTGGGTTTCAAATATTGGCCATGTGATTCCAGTTTATAACCTATGGTTCAAGGTATTGCCCCTGCCAAGAATATTGGTATTTTAAGAATGTAGGTCCAGAAAAAGTGTTAAGATCCAGAGAGAGAACCAAATCATTAGTAGCTGGATGGTTGTAAGAGTATGTACTGTGATCAAAAAAGGAAGATCTTGGTACTTTCTTCACCTCAGCCCCCAAGTCCCATTCCTGCCATGTGATGAGATCACCTATTGCCTTTCAAGTCACACTCTTTACCCTGTAAATGTCTGTCCACAGTACTCTTTCTCATTCTTCTTGTGTCAGTCAAACCAACTTTCACTTGGCCATTTTATATTTGCTGTTTTATTATACTCAATTATCTTGCCTGTTCATCTCATGTGACTGCAAAATATCATCAATTGCATCTTAAAAGACTGTTCTCTATCCAAATTTGTAGACTCATTCAAATCTTGTCAACAAGCCCACATATTTAGAATGGTGAGTTATGCTAATGCAGATTCTCTCACACAGATGGAAAGTAAAATACACAAAAAGGGGATTAAAAAGATATCCAGGGGCTGGGGTTGTGGCTCAGCAGTAGAGCGCTCACCTCAAATGTGTGAGACCCTGAGTTCGATCCTCAGCACCACATAAAAAAAATAAACAAGTGAAATAAAGGTGTTGTGTCCAACTACAACTAAAAAAATACATTTAAAAAAAGATATCCATGTGACATTAGAGCATGAGTATTTCAGTCAAGCAATGGAAGTATCTTTGACTTAGCCTGAGGTTTGTTCTACTCATCTCAGATCAGCCAGCTAAGATCCCAGTGATTTTTAATAGGTCCATTCCTTCTCCATATCTCATCAGGGTCAACTGAAGTTTGCACATGATTATCCAGTTACACAGTGATATGTCAAAGTCACCAGGATATGTAGTATGACTATATGTATATGAAATTATATGATGCTGGGTGTTTACTCATCAATAGCATATTTCTCCCTATGTCAAATGTAGTAATGAAACAAAACAGCCAACAGTAGAAACATATGGGAAAGCAAAAACCAAGTCTTAAACAAACAAGCAGAATCTACACACAGAAGGGTTGATACTGTGAGTAATCATACATTGAAAATGCAATGGCTTTCAGATGTTTAGCAATACTATTATTTAGTGGACTGAATGCGTCATTAAAGAAAAGTTCTTTGATACTATCCATGAAAGAAATAAAATGATACAAGAAAAGACAGTAATTTAGACTGAAAGAATATGGAGCCAGAAAGACAACTCTGTATCTACTCACTATAGACGTTATGAACAACCCTCTTCAGAACCCATAAGAGCCTGGGCAAGATTCTAGCATTTCCCCAGTGAGTTGAACACTGCTGGCCATTCATCAGAACATCACCATCTATGTCATCAAAATTAGCTTAAAGCACAGATGGGAAATTCATGAGGCTTTCTTTGAGCTGAAGGTTAATTTTAATTAAGTATCAGGGCAGAAGTCAGACTTATGAACTACAGAATAATTTTTGTACTGCTCTGAGAAATTTGTGAGTACTCAAGAAAGTTCACAATAGCATTAGTATTATATGAATAGTCTGTTTAACTTGGACATAATAGTTTTTAAAAAAAGACCTTTTGCTAGAAAAAGAGAATGTGCTGAGGGTTAAAGTGTTAATTGGGCAGGCAGGGTTGGGGGGGCAGGAGAATTTTATCATCTTCATAAATTAAAAGGCTACCTTTGTTCAGGATATGTCACACTCGGGGCTGTGACGCTCTCATTTTTATGAATCAGACATTTGTTATATCACTTACACATATATGCATGAGTTTTAGCTCTTTTTTAAAGAGAAAACAAAGTTGGGGTTGACAGATTCCTTGGAGTACCTCAAGCAAACAACATTGCTTAGCACTTTATTGAGCCATATCTATGAAATTTAATATTATATAAAATGAAATGAACTGGTTCTCTAAGTTTCTTTATGTATTTTTGTTTGTGTTTTATTGGGAAATAAGTGAATTTTTTTCATGGAGATGATGTTATAGAATTTAAAGCTCAGGTAGTGGGTCATTATATAGTACTTAATGAGTCCCTTTGTTTTATTAATTCATCTAATGAAAAACTATTTCATCTAATGTTTACACTGATAATCTGAGACAGATAATGTGCACTGTGCCTGTTTAACCCACTGATGGACCATGCACAGTGTAAACCTGAAGATTATAACTGTAGCTGGCACTCAGAAATTGTCTGATGAAGGAATGGAAAGTTTACTATTATAAATAAATCATGGAAGACCAGACAGAATTTTTCAAAGTGTTCATAACCAAAAAGGGCAGATTCTGAATTCCTGGTGCTTTGTTATTTCTATTAAATCTGTGTTCTTATTTAACAGAAGAATCTCGGCCTTTCCAGCAAGTGTAATAGCCCGGTAGGATTGTACACCAGGTCAGATGTGAGAATGAGGTCCAACTCTCTCTGACTGTGACCTTTCTTGTCTTTATTCCCTATCTGCTGTATCAAAGAGGACTCGCTGCAGTTTTGTTATCCACTTTGATCTAGCTTCACATTATTCTTAAAAGAACCCCATGACCATGGTACCATTGCTGTATTGGAGTTTTTGGTTTGTAACCCTTCTTGTGCTGGACTTGGAAGCGTTCCAGCTCTCCAGGCTTGAGGCCTGAGAGACTACTTTTATTAACAACCTTTCTTTCCCTCGGGGAACTAGGTGAGGTCAGTGGTATTCTTACTGCAAAGATAGCCTCTTTTCCCAGGCTGGTGGCTCAAGGATGATCCAACTACACATTTTTTAAAGGTATAGTAATTTTTCTTTTGCATTAATAGATGAACTTAATGATTTTTTTCTAAAGTTTCCACAAGTGGCTCTTAACAGAGATGGTTTATGATCTGATTGTGATTGTTGTGTCAGGGATTCCCTATAACTCAAAAGTAATTGAGTTTCAAATCCAATCCTGTCTCTCCTAGAGGCCAAAATTCACATACCTGGTAATATATTTTAATATAATGGACATTTCTATGGGGGAGCACTGTGTTAGCACCACTTACAGTGAGAACCCCTGCTTTAAGTTGATCAGGTAGACTTGTGCATGCTCTTTCAGTTCTGGGAAAGGGACATTGCATCCTATGTATGGGGTGGGGGGAGTGTTCTGGCACCTTATATTGTATTTATATCAGTTACAGATCTTTAACCCCAAGTGCCTTCCAGATGCTCTTCTTATCACTGTATCTGGGGAGTAGAGCTGTAATAACTGTTAATTACCCTGAGGAAGGCATAGTAGGAAAGCATATCTTCTGTTAAAATATATAATCAATATCACACAGAGCACCCCAAAGACATATTTGTGATGTCTCAATTACATCTTGACTGAATTAACTTCTGCTTTCTTTTATTGGCACATAGTCCAAGGTATTGAACATTATTAATAAGTTATAAATGCAAGCTCTCATGAATAGGATAGCATATTATAATAGTATGGTGGGGTAAATAATATCCTATTCTGCTGTCCTTGGAAATAGTAGATTCCAAGTGTATTTCATCTGTCTCAGTGGATTCGGAAACTTTTTTTTTTCAGTTATTTATAAGCAATGTCTGGATTATTTTAGGTATTTTCAGTACAGTAGGTATAGTAGATTTTTCTTTTATTTCTAAATTGTGTAATAATCATATATATGGTGGTTCTTTTATGTTAAAATGAAGCTAATCTTTTTAGCCAGGAGGCAAGAAAATCTGTATTTCAGACACATTCAAAAGTAACAATGTACTCTTTGTTTTGTTTCTTAGCTAATTCTGCCAGGGTATGATTGATTTAAGGCAATTCCTGCCACCTCCCCCATGGTTTAATGGAGTGTGTAGGTGCACTTGTGTGCGCGTTTTCAAAAAAGAAACATGGAGGCGATATAGAACAAAAATCCATTCATGAGCTAACACAGCTCCATTACTAGCACATTCATCTTACCTGAAAAGCCCTGATGGGGCAGAGCAGATACAGGGGGTTAGGAGCAGATTTGGAATTGATAAACCCTTGAGCAATAGGGTTGCTCTATTATTGTTAATGGGTTTTGTAAATTTCTCAATTGCTTTACTGGATGGGGGTTATTAGGGAAAAATACATAAATACATGTATGCACAAAATGCTTTTTGTCATCAGCATTAAAAACTCATTTGTTGGCATTTACATTGCCTAATTTCCCAGTGACACCATTTATTGCAGAAAGGATCAGTCTCCCCCTCTTCTGACATATATAAAAGCATGAACCTGCAAGATAAGATAACTAACTTGCTGATCTATTTAATTTGACTTCTCTGTTGTTAAAACAATGGCAGAATGCAAATAGATTCCCTCTAGGTATGGTTATTCCAGTAGATGGTGTCTTCTGGTTAAATGCTGCCAGAAGCAACATCTTTTCCTACACTTTCTAAGAATTTACTTGGTCACCATCTCTGCTGTTTCCAAATTGTATTAATTTTTTTAACTCAATAGCAAGGATGGAAAAGCCTGAACTATGATTTTATGTATCATCCTTACTGCTACAGGAGAGTGAACAATTTGCATACTTCCTGAGCTCTGATTTCCTTATCTTCCAATTGTACTTGCTAGACTAGTTATGGTTAGTTCCAGTACCAAAGATTCAGGATTCCATGAAAACATACTTAGAAGCTATTGTGTTGAAGTTAATATGCAAAAATAAGGATAAGAGTACAAAAACATTTCCAAAATACTGTGACAGAGCTTGTAATGGAATTGAAATTTTAATAAATTTAAAAATTAGTGAAACTGACATAGTTTTATAATAAGCATAATTAATGATCACTTTAAGTATAATTAGTAAGTATAACATATAATATATAATAAGTAAGTATTAATAAGTATAACTAATGATTTCTGATAAGTGAATTATTTGAAATTTATTTATATTAATTTTATGTTTCTCAACATGAAAATAAACATTTGACTCTTTCTAAAGGACAATTAAAAAAAATACAGAGGTGTGTTGTGGAATACTATCTGTAATTGCAGACCCACTTAGATTATGAACCTATTAGGAAACTGCATGCTAAGTAGCATGTATTCACTTTTAAATTCATAGGCTTCTATGTAGCACTGTCTTCATATACTTTTGGTGAATATTTTTATAATAAAGGAGTGATGAGCTGGTGCTATGTGGCCTCCCCTGCCTCTCCGCCTAGGATAATAATAGAGTGCCTTATCGTGCTTTCCTTAATTCACTGTGCTCTGAAAGTACAGTGTGAAAAACACTGCTATCTCATACACCGTTCCTGGATTTGTAAGGGGGTGTTCATCAGCTGTGTTCTCCAGGACTAGAATTTGGCAGCACATTGGGAAATTTATTTAGCTTCTGGATGAAGGAACTTTCATCCTTATATGTTGGCACATGAGGAAAGGGATAACAAACCTATTCCAGCAGAGCACCTCTCTGACTGGACTCCATTAAAGAGCAATGCTGGGGGCTGGGGATGTGGCTCAAGCGGTAGCGCGCTCGCCTGGCATGCGTGCCGCCAGGGTTCGATCCTCAGCACCACATACCAACAAAGATGTTGTGTCCGCCGAGAACTAAAAGAAATAAATATTAAAAAATTCTCTCTCTCTCTCTCTCTCTCTCTCTCTCTCTCTCTCTCTCTCTCTTAAAAAAAAAAAAGAGCAATGCTGGCCCTCTAAACAATATCCATTTCAGTGGATTTATTGATCCTTGATAAACAAAACCCTCAGAAAAACAGGTCTGGAGCACCTTTGGAAAACTCTTGCCTGCCTGATAGTATATCTTATTTTTTTCCTTTTAAACCCCTCAAATTACAGGGCTTCTTCAAACTTACAAAATCATTTTGTCAAGTACTGAGATCTATAATTTTCTTTATTTTTAAAACATACAGAAAGAGAGTAACTTCGCTCCATGTGTGCATTATGTTTCTCGTGTAAATTATGAATATGAGTAGCCAGGATTAAGATAGAAACTCACAAACTCTGGTCAGAAAAGCCATCTTAGAAAAATTTGAATACACTTTTCAGAGCTTCAAAAGAGAGAATTCTAGGTCCTGGTTTAAGGTATGGTTGTGTTACATTTAGAAAAGAGACATTCACAATCAAAATATGGAATGATCCAGTGGAAATATTAGATTTCTCTTACATCTGACAAACATAAGCATCTCACCTGGAAAATGGGCTGTTTCAGTGGTGGCTTCTGGATTTCTGGGTTGAGAGTTTGTAGTCCCATCTGAGCCCATAGGCACCATGAGAGGTTCATCTAAATGTGCAAGATTATCCTATTTGAGATGCATTCACAAAACCCCTAAAAGACAATGTTTTTCTTTTCTGAGTTGCCCTTTAGTGGTTATATCAATGTGTCCCTTAAAAGTTGACTGGATCAGAGTTGAGTTTTCTAGTTCATTGAATCTCCTGAAATTGGAGATGGTTATTTAACCCTATGACAGATGGAGACAGCCTGTCTCAGCCTTCAAGGATGAAATGTGAATGAGCACAAATGAGTGAATATGAGACTAATTGAAGTAGACTGACTGAAAGACTGAGGAAGGGTGCATTCCTGGCACTCCTCAGACCCCAGCTTTGAAGCCAGCCACCAGTCTGTGTAAATGACCCCACTAACCTATACCGGAAGGGGTTAGAAGGTTATCAAAACACACAGTTCTTTATAAACCTATTAGAAACACCTTTCAGAGCATGAGGAGTCCTGAATATGCCAGGCCTACTGATCCATCAGACTATAAGAATTAAAAAATACTGGTTTTAAGATGAGCTCTATAATTTCCCCTTGTTCAGATATAAATTTTTAATGTGGTATAATCCAGTGTTAACTCTTTGGCTTGACAACAGCAGTAACATCTCAAGCCCTGGCATCCTCTGAGTTAATATGCCATTTTTCTTCCTTTTTCAACAATATACATCTCCTGGAAAAATAAGAACTGGTCAAATAATGAAACAAAATTGAAAATATATTCAAATTCTAGCTTTTAAGAATGATGGCATTTTAATGGAATATTAAACTAACAAAGAAGAGAATTATTTGAAACCAGGGTTACATATTCAAAAACTGTCTAGAAGGGCCACATGGTTTCCACACATTAAGAGATCAGGGAGAGAGTTTATAGACATACTGCACATCTGAATGGTCAGGATCTCAAGGAATTAGATGCAAATGTGAATTGATAAGCATACAGACCCAGATGTCCTAAACCTATTTTTAATTTCATTTTTTTTCAGAAAGATAGAAACCTAAATTTATATGTAAAACTGTCTCAATTTTTAAATGTTGGCTAAAAAACCCTCTATGGGCCAAATCAGATACACATATGCTCTTCAGGACCATTTAGCATGTGGGCCACCTATTTGTAACCTCTGACAAAATGCATAGATGAGCACTTAAAGCTTTGTGTATAGCAGGCAATCCCCAAATTCCTGTGTAACCAGGTTGATCATAACCAGGCATCAGAGTTACCAAATTTTATTTTCAAATGTATAACACTAACTTTTTTTTTTTCATTGTTGAACTTTGGAAAGTCAAATCCAAGCTCAAAAGTTATATTTAGCTAAGTCAGTTCTTCATGAGACAGAGAAAAAAAAAAGTATCATCTCTGTACTTCCATAACTCAAAGGCAAGAAAGATGGATTCTTTCTAGGAAATCAAAGACCAAGGAAATCATCCTGGAGCCATGGCATTTCCATATGTATGTGAAAGTGAGTCATTACAGAATCAGCGGCTGGAGGGTATCACTATTTTTGGACAAACTAAACTATGGTAAATGGTCTGGCATAGTTGGTGCACAGAGGAGCCAGCTGGAGCGGAGGTGGGAGGCTAACTGGGACAAGATTACAGGGAACTGTGGGTGTCATACTGGCACACTTGAGGGGCTTATTCTCTACAAGGAAAAGATCATGCTAGTGCCTTGTAAAACTTAGCAATGAAGGCGAAAAGCCCAAAAACAGAAATACCATTTAGGAGGCTATTTCAGTAATATAGGAAACCGATGAAAACTTGAGGTCATGCTAGTGGGACACTAAAAAGGCCATAGATTCAGATGTCCAAGGATTTATTTAGATGCCCAAAGATTTTTTTTTTCTTTTTTACCCACAAGTGAAATAATTTTATCTTGGTCTTAATTTTTCTCCCACTCTATCAGTTCATCATTCTCTATGAATTTCAACACAACCAGTGGAATAAGGAAAAAGTGATAAACTAATGGGTATTTGGATGTTCTCACATAGCCAAAAACAGCTTCTATGTTCAGCTTCAGGGCTTGTTTTATTTTATAAATGGAATTTATTGAGGTAGAAGAAACAAAATATAAAATTGTTTTTTAAATTATATTATGCACTAAAGCTAGAGTTCTGATAGCATTGCATGTGCTTACATAGATCACATTTTAAATAAATTATTTCATAGATTACAAAAACAAAGACAAGAAAGATTCGATTTTGCATCACTGGAAAAACAGAACATGTAAATGGAAGCACAATTAGGTGATATCAATTTCTAATCATCATACTTTCTTGGTGATATTGACCCTTTATAGGTACTTCTCCAAAAAATCTTTGAAATCAAGATGTTTTAAATGAAAATATAATCCAGACATAGTTCAGAAAAATGAAAGACTTATTCATAGTACTTTAAAACAGAAATCAATTTCTTATATATTCCCTTATGAAACTGAAATCTAAAACATCTGATAAAATTTTGATCACTAAATATAGAAATATTTAGAACATATTCTCCTTTGGTCATGTTTATTGCTATATGTTCAAATAAATGTGTCAACTAAAAATTTTTATAATGTACTACTATCACTAGTATGTTTCACTTTTTAATATGTAGTAAAATAATTTGAGGCTTCAGTGCACATATTTGTCACCTCCTCTGCTTTCCTAATTTTGAAAAACTCTACTGATATAGGAAAATTACATACTTTACTGTATTCAATTCATGCACACCAAAAATTTATTGAGCGCCTACTAGCTTTAAGGTTCCACCTACTATAGAGGTTAGAAAGGTAACAAAAGAATTATCAAATCAGTATTATTCAAGATGTTGAGGATTTTAGGAAGTATTACAAAGTTAAATTATAGCTTTTTATTTCTGCTGATTGGTCAAGCAGCAAATAGACTACAGAAGGTAGAGTATTGAAGACAGAATTATATAATTTTGAAGAATGTAAAAATATATTTTAGAAGGCCAGTTTTATAAATAAAAACCATGAAAAGGATTGAGCTTAAAAGGTTGCAGAGGAAAAAAAACTACTTGGTAGTAGTAAACCCAGATGTATCTATATCTATGTCAATTTTCTCCTTTTTAATAAATTCTAAGGTGTGTATTTAAAAATAGCCACATAAGGGACCTTGACAAGATGGACTAAATCACTGAAGTAGGCAGAAGTTTGTAGTGTTAAAAATGTGACAAATTGTATTATTCAATTCCTGTTCTATCTTTTCCTTGCTCACTGCTTTGAAAATTTGTCCTTATAATATTGCTATTATAACTGAATTAAAATCAATCATAAGCATCTGACAAATTTCTAGTTGATGATAGCCAGTGGCCTCTTTTTTTTTTTTGTGGACCACATTATTCCTAAATATTTGTTTCTCATTGTTCCCATTAATAGCATAATGGAGGTGCAGTTCTCATATGAACATCCAAGGTCCACACAAGGCCCTGTCTCAGAACATAATAGATATAATAGCTGTAGCCTGTTGGCATCATACTAATAAGTGAAAGGTTAAAATCTAAATTTTGGAGATGCATCAAATGGAAGTAGCTGAAGAGCCAACTAATTCACACTGTATAGCTGCTTTCGGTTGCCAGGTGGATCTAATTAGAAGGAAGTCAGATAATAAAACGATTCACACTAGATGCCTCATTGACAGTCCACTTGGGCTACTACCACTAATTCCATAAACTGGGTCGATTACAAACAGTGGAAATTTGTTTCTCTCAGTTCTGGAAACTGGGCAGTTCCTTAAGAAGGAGCTGACAGATCTAGGGTCCATGGAGGTCTTGCTTCCTCACGGAAAGCACTTTCTTACTGAGTCCTCCTATAGTGGACTCACATGGCCAGCCCTCTGGGGCTTCTTTTATAGGGATACTGATCCCATGCATGAGGACCCTACCTTCATCACCTAAGCACCTTCCAAAGGCCCCAACTCTTACTACTATAATCTTAGAGGTTAGGATTTCAACATGATTTGGAGAGTATATGGAAGACCCTGGCATATATCAGTTAATTGTCTCTTGATCTAATAATTCTGTATAGATTTGGATTCTGCAGTTTTAAAATGGATAATATTGAGTGTCTATGAGTGAATTACCCATCTCAGAATCTCAACTTTTTCACCTACAAAATGGGGATAATAACTACATCCCAATGGTATTGTGGGGGTTAATGATGCAGTAAATAATAAAGCACTGTAAAACATTTAATACAGTACAGGACATGTAATTGGAATTCCAGAATTTTTTTTTCTACTTTTCTACTGTTGCTGGTCCAACCTGTTTCTTAACATAAGTGTTAAAAGTGTTTGTTGGGTCCACTCTCATTCTGTTCCCTTGACTGGGATTGTCCTAGGCTGTTGATATTCTCAGCCATCCTTAAGCTCTTCCAACCCCATACTGTTTAGCTAAACTAATCTGGAACTACATCTCTCAGAACCACTTTCCTACCTAGATCTGGCCTAAGGTTTTCCACCAGAGAAATTTCTGCCAAATCTGGAAGGCAGAAATGCAGCCGCAGCTCCGTTTCACTCTTGGACCTTCAGGGTAGGGTCAGTGAAGGTGACTGCTCACACACTTTTATCTTAGGTGTGCTGAGTCACCTTGTGGGCTTGAGGCAGAACCTGTGCACACAGTTGCTCCAGCTCCTGCAAGATCTTTCAACCTCCGCAATTGCTGGGCAGGTATGCATTGAGCTCTGTGATGCAGGTGCAGGGTGGTCTTTGAAGGACACCTATATCATGGGAGCTGGAATCTTAGAGGCAGTGAGGAAGCAATGTAGGTTCTACTTTGTCTCATCCTGGCAGGTTCTCTTTCATGTGAAGTTTCTTTTTCTCATATAAAGTGTATCTTCTTCTTTATACCCGCCTGCCCTACAGATGTTAGTTTTGTATCAGATGAAATGGCCATTCATAAGTTGTTTAACCAGCGCCTATAATTATCTAGTCCAAATTCTTTTTTTTTTATTAGTTACACATGGCAGTACAATGATCTTGACATTTCATACATTTGAATCAAATGGGCTATCATTTCTCATTTTTCTGATTGTATAGATTGCAGAATCACATTAGTCATACAGTCACGTATATACATACAGCAATAATAATGTCTATCTTAATTATTCTCATTGTTTCTAGTTTTTTGCTCAAACTCTGATTGATAAAGTTATAAACTATGAAATCTTCAACAACATTTCACATTTACTATTAATTTATTCTTTTGTACAGCATTACTGGAGGACCAGTTGAGTTAGAGGGTAAGATTTGATTGCAAGCATGTTGGAACTTGAAATCTAGAGTTTTGCATGTATCCTCTCCCATGACCTAGTGAGAGACACCACAGATAGGAAGAAAAAGAAGAAAAAAATGAAACAATTTTATCCTACTTCTCAGTGCACTGAGACAAAATTAAGTAGAGATCTTAAAAATGAATCTGAAATATAGAATCAAAACCACATCATGCTTTTTTTGGTGTTATGTTTTTTGAGTTATTTATATATATCCTAGAAATTAATGCTTTACTGAAGGTACATGTGGTAAAGATTTTCTCCCAATCTGTACGCTCTCTCCTCATGTTATTAATTGTTTCCTTTGCCGAGAAGAAGCTTTTTAATTTGAATCCATCTCATTTATTGAAGGTAGTCAGAGCCTAGGCCGACGTGGTGAAGATTTGGGCCAATTTTTTCTTCTATTAGTTACAGGGTCTCTGTTTGAGTGCCTAAGTATTTGATTCACTATGAGTTGATTTATGGAGATTCCTCAGAAAATTGGAAATGGAACCACCATTTGACCCAGCTATCCCAACTCCTTAGTTTATACCCAAAGAACTTAAAATCAGCATACTATAGTGACACAGCCACATCAATATTTATAGCATCTCAATTCACAATTGAGGAACCAAGCTAGGTGTCCCTCAATAGATGAATGGATAAAGAAAATGTGGTATATATGCTCAATGGAATATTACTCAAAATTAAAGAAGAGTAAAATTATGGCATTTGCCAGTAAATGGTTGGAGCTGGAGAAATCATACTAAGCAACATAAGCCAATCCCACAAAACAAAAGGCTGAATGTTTTCTCTAATATGTGGATGCTAATTCACAATAAGGTGTGGGGCAATAGGGAAGAATATTGTTACCTTAGATTAGGTAGAGGGAAGTGATGGGAAGGGAGAGGAGGGGATGTGGGGATAGGAAAGATAGTAGAGTGAAATAGAAATTATTACTGTATGTATATATGTGACTACATGACCAATATGATTCTGCAACATGTACACTCAGAAAAATGAGAAATTATATCCCATCTATGTATGATATAGCAAAACACATAAATGCATTCTACTGTCATGTATAACTAAATGAAATAAATTAAAAATTTTAAAATATATCATGCATTCTTTTGATTTAACATTTGTGTGACAGTGCAAAAATTGTACATTTTATCAAGACAAAAAAATAAACATTTGCACAGGCTTTGTCCAAAGGTCAATGAATGCCTCCAACATTTTAGAAAGCCCATATAAAAATTATACATACACACCTATGCATAAATAAATCTCCATGTATATGCTATAAAATGAGTGTGTACTTATATCAATGTGTTGTAAAGGAAAATAAGTAAACCTACACACACACACACACACACACACACACACACACAGAAGTTACAGAGAATGGAGTGGTATTTCCCCCAAATTTTATTAGGGGCAGTTATCCTTGTTGGTATTTTAAAACCAAGTACATATTTCTGGATGTACTCATGTCTTCCCACAGCAGGTAAATTGGACATTTAAGGCCTCTAGGGTTTGGGAAGAGTAAGCATCTGGGGAAACTGGATGGGCCTTATTGTTGCAAGGGAAGAGAAGCAATTGATTGGCTCCTATTTTGAGTGGAAATTAAGTTATATAGATTGTAAGTTACTGCTTTGACAGTGTTTAATAAGCATGTAATCTGAAGCAGTGATCTGGTTTCCTAAATCAGCTCTTGTTCCTATATGCTCTAAGATGGGAATCATGGGGTTAGATGGCCACTGTGTTTATGAGTGCTGGTCAGTATTGCAATGGAATTGAGAAAGATAGACTTAACAGCTATGGAAATACAAACCAACTGTGTGTGTGTGTGTGTGTGTGTGTGTGTGTGTGTGTGTGTCTAGCCATAGGAACAAGAATAAAATACTCTCTAATTTTAATAGTCCTGAATAATCTGGTGCTGCAACTTCATTAATAAGATTACTTCATGTAGGTCCTGAATAGTTTTACAGCTACTCTTTCAGATGCTTCCAGCAGAAGCTATAGAAGATTTTGTGGTAGTTGAGCAACTAGTAAAATATTCTTAAGTATAAGTGAGTATTTAACATTCAAAAATATGCACATTTACCTAATTCACTGAGATGCATTCTGTAAATGTTCAAATTCTCAGATGATCCATTGCCTAACACTTTGTTTAAGTTATCACATTTGACATTCCTTTCCCCTCTCTGAGAAATTTTCTTTACTGTATGTATATATCTGACTATATGACCAATATGATTCTGTAACATGTACACTCAGAAAAATGAGAAATTATATCCCATCTATGTATGATATAGCAAAGTGCATGAACGCATTCTACTGTTGATTTTGGAAGATTCTACTGTTGATTTTGGAAGATAATTTTGGAAGATAATTTCTCAGGGAGAAATTTAGCATATCAATCAAATGTGTAGGGAAACCAACTAGCAACCAGATAACTGTATGACATCTTATTTTCAAAAGACTCAAGGAGTCCTGAAGCTTTTATTGTATTTTTTCCATATGATATTTTATTTTCAATGGGGTTCCAGGAATCCCTAAAAGTATTATTGCCTTTTGATTTCTTTACTGAACCTCTAATATCCTTTGTGCTTCTTTTGCTTTGATTTTTTTTCTTGACTTCATCAAATGCCAGATAAAACTTCTGGAAAACATGAATTTCCTCCAAGTGTTCTGGAGTATAGAGAGCAGCTGTCACCTGCTCTCAGTCTCATCTGCAGAGGGACAAATGTACTTAGCGAGGACTACGGGGCCCATCTGAGCATCACATACAGTGTAGCCTTGTCCAGGGGTCAAGGTGATTGGTGGAAGCATCTTTTTTTCTGAACAGAGTCTGGCTCCTCATTTTCTCCTAATTTCTGTGCTGGTTGGTTCTAAATGCTTTTGTCATGTCTTGGTCTAGTGAAGTTTTCTTTCAGCATTTTCCTTTGTTGTCTATTTTTTTTTCTGTTACTTTATTTATTCCCCATGTATTCCCCCCCTTTTTTTTTACTCACGTATTTTCGAAAATTTGATTGTAAGAGGAAAGAAGAGTTTTCTCCTACATTGTTCTGACTCCTGACCTTGCTCACAGGATATTATTGCCATCTTCAGCAGATAGTACCTGGACTGACAACCACAGGGAGACACACAGAGATATGGTCAAGGTCACATTTTTATAAATAATATCTTCAGCTATGACCATTTGAACAGACATTTCTCCTTAGATTTGTTTTAATCATTAACAACTGGGTCAGCTTGGTTAATTGTTTCTGCTGTTACAGTGAATAATTACAGTTTTAAAAATTGGTAAGTGCAGCCTTTGGTTAAACAAAGAAAAATATTGATCTTACCTCATGTGTTGTGTTGAGATAATGTGTATGCAACTAGTTGAAAAGTAAAATTCATCATTCAAGCAACACTGTACAGAATATGAACAAATTTAAAATGTTTTGATTTATTTCATATTTAAAATTATATAGATTCATTGAATTACTTTGTACTAATGGGTATAATCCAAGTAAAATTATATTGCAGACTTCAAATTTGGAAGATAATTTTTTGGGGGGTACTGGGGATTGAACTCAGGGGCACTTGACCACTGAGGGACATCCCAACCCTATTTTGTGTTTTATTTATTTAGAGACAGGACTCTCACTGATTTGCTTAGCACCTTGCTTTTGCTGAGGCTGGCTTTGAACTCACAGTCCTCCTGCCTCAGCCTCCCAAATTGCTGGGATTACAGGAATGTGCACCACACCCAGCCTATTGGAAGATAATTTTTTATGAGTTCAATACTTTTTAATTTCTTATGAGATAGAAATACTTGGTAGTATTTCATAATAGCAGAATATATTTTCTACTTATATGTAACAAAGGATTTTGCATGAAGAAAAGATATCCCTATAACTAGTGAAAGAGAAAGTGCCTCATGTTCCCATTTCATAAGCTGAGCTGCAATATTCACTAAAACATCTGCTCCCTTTTTCATTCCCAATCCTTGGATGAATGCAAGGCTCCATACTCTGACTTCTTTTATTTGCTCTCAAGTCTTGGGTTATCTCTGTCAGATCCAAGGCTGGTGGAGCCTTAATGACTCACCATTTTGTGTGGTTCTGACCTCAGACCTAGACTCTATCTCCTTTACGAACATTTCCACTGGGACATTTAATAAGTGCCTCATATTTCCTATGTCTCAAAACAAGTTTTTGATTTCCCACCCCTGCCCCAAGCATGCTCCCTTATCAGAAAATGGCAGTTCTGCTCTTTCACTGCTTAGGTCAAATCTTTGGAGTCATCCTTGTCTCCTTTCCCACTCTCCACCTGAGATCCATCTCACCATCTGCACTGCATTAGGGTTCTCTGGAGAGAGAGAGCCAATTGGATGCATAGATGTTTGAGAAGGGGTTAGTTAGGGGAACTGGCTCATATTGGTTCATGCAATCGTGGCAGCTAAGAAGTTCCACAACAGGCTGCCTACAAGTTGGTGACCTGAGATGCTCGTAGGGTGACTCTGATGAAAACCTCAAAAAAGACAAGCTTATGTTATACCTCTCAGTTCAAGGTAAAAAGCCTGAGTACCCCAGGAGAGGGCCACTGTAGTAAATCCTGGAGTTAAAGGCTAGCAAGCCTGGAGTTGTGATGTTCAAGGCAGGAGGCAAATGTGTCTCAGCTTTCATGAGAAATATAAATTTGCCTTCTATATTTATTCTCTCTGGGCCCCTGGATGATTGGATAGTGCTCTCAATCTTAGTAGGTCAATTCTCCCTAGTCCACTCAGACTCATATACTAGTCTCTTCTAGAAATATCCTCACAGACACACTCAATACTGCTCCAGCTTTCTAGATTCTGGATTTCTTCATCCAGTCATGTTGACTCCCCAAATTAACCATGACATACACTAATCCACTCTCTTTCTCCTCTAGAGTATTGCAATAGGCTCCTAACTGCCTTTCCTCTTTCTTCTTTTGCACCAATGCAGAGTATTCACCAACTGGAAGTCCATTCATGATACTCCTCTGCTCAAAGTTCCTCAATGACTTCCCATCTCAGTAAAATCCACAGTTTTTTTCCATGCCTTAGCCCTACTTGACCTGTCACACTTCTGCCTCTCTGACCTCATCTCCAACCATAATCCCCTTCTCTTACTCTGCCTTCACCAGACCCAAACCCTCCCCATCCCTTTAGCAGGTCAGATTGTCTCCTGCCTGAGATCTTTGCCCTTGCTGGTCACTCCCCTGGAACACAGTCACCCAGATACTCCTTCAACTTGACCTTCACTTTGTATTTTTTGCTGATCAAATGTCCCCTTGTCAGAGAAGAATTCATCCATTATCCCATATTTCCAGCTCCCACTTCAGGGGCTAGAGTGTGCATTGTACAACTTATGGGTTATGTGTATGTTCATGGCATTTCTTTAGATCAGAGCAGTGTGTTCTGAGCACAGAAACTTTGCCTGTGCTTTTCATTATCATTTCTAGACCCTGAACAGTGGGATATCTTTTTAGGCATTTAATGGAAATTTGTTGAGTGAATGAATGAACAAATAAATTAGTTTATCAACCAACACACATTACCTATGTACCTAGAATGTTTCAATCCCTGAGGATTCCAACATTGATAAAGCAAGTACTCTGCCTTCAGGTGGGAGAGAGACATGCACAAGATTAATTAGATTATGATTTGACAATGGCTCTTACAGAGTTTTAATAAAAAGTTTAGGCACACTGAAATAAGTATGGGAAATGTGATAGGATATCTAGGATTGGCATCAAAATTATATAGGTCAGAGGATTTACTTTATATACAATGAACAATTATGTGTTCATACTTGTTGAATCTGTGTAATGGGTACCCAGGGATTCATTTTTTAAATTTCTCTACTTGTTAAATTGTATGAAATTTTGTAATAAAACCATGAAAAACAGCAAGGTGTGGTGTTAAACACCTGTAATCCCAGTGATTCTGGAATCTGAGGCAGGAGAATTTTAAGTTTGAGGCCAGACCGAGCCACTTGGCAAGATAGTGTCTCCAAGTTAAAACTAAAAAGAACTGGGGATGTACCTCAGTGGTAAAGCTCTGGATTCAATTCCCAGTACAAAAAAAAAAAAAGTGAAAAACAAAACCCTGTGGAGATACCAAATGATGAAACAAAAACTTGCTATGGCAGCAGGGAGTCTTTCCAGACAATATGAGATTTAGGATACATTCTCAAGGAAATCAAGGCAAACACTCATTTAAGAACATAGCAAACAAATTAGAGGAAGCCCACCTCTGCGCCACCCTCTGCCCTGAAAAGGAAGAGAACATTGCCTGGACTTGATCTTGACATTAGATGTGGCAAACCAACAGGATGGTGGAAGGTGAGCTAGGAGTATCTTGGGAGAAATAGTCCACGATTTTACAATTTGGAGAAATGTGGAAATATTCCTTAAAGAGCAGAAAGCCAGCTGAGATTCTAAGACTTCAAAATTTAGGAGGGCAATTTTAATAGTATGCAAATCCTGGAGCTTTGTGTAGGCAGAAAATATTACACAGATTACTCGAATAAAATGTCAATAACTTGCTTTGAATATCATTTTCTTGCTTTATGGCAACACTGATATGAGCTCTGGCTGCAGAGGAATGTTTTCAAAATAATAACTGTTTTGTCAGCAATAAATACAGTTTTGGTTAGCCCAATATACATCCCCCAAATTTAAAAGGACTGTACAATTGATAGTATGCTTCAAAATTCACTATAGATTGAAAAGCTATAGTGACACAATAATTTTTTATCACCAATTATGCTATATGAATAAAAGGCTGTTGATCTGGGTTTGATCCTCTTGAGGAAATTATTAAAATATTCATGTTCCTGGGTTCTTTCACTTAAGAAAAAGGTTTCATCTAAAATGGTTGGGGCTTGTTGCCTTGTGATATCTGCAGACGCCATCATTGCATGTTAGCTTTTCAGTTGACTTGTGTGTGGTTGGCTTGAGAAGTAGCTGAGGCAATAAGATAGAGGCACTTTGATAAGGACAGTTGCTGGAATTGCAGCCAATTTCACTATGGCATCTGTTTCTATTTTTATTTTATTTATTCTCTAAACCTTCCCATTCAGTGGGGGCTGAAAAGCAGCAAATTTAACTTCAACTCTGCTATTCTTAATGACTGTGGACCTTTAATTGGTCCTATTATGCCACTAAGTGTGATATTTCAATAGAGTAAAGGACCTCTAAATGGCTTAAGAAGCAGAAACATTGCCCAATGTGGACACTCTATAATTTTTTCCTATTTTTATGCTGAAAGGTAAGTGCATACATTAAGTCTTCAATCATGGTATTTTACCTCACTTTGTTTTCAGGTCTTCAGGAATTAATGTCGTTCTCCAATCCTTCCTAAATAATCTTACTCAACAATCACGTCGAGACCCAGTATACCCAATGTTCTGAGCTAGGTGCTGTAAGGAATATGACACTTGAAAACCTAGGCTCAAATATTTTAAAATGTCATAAAGGGATTAACATGCACTCAAATAATACTGGTCCATGGCGGAATATGATAAATAATGATGTTTTCAGAGTACAGAGGAATGATGTCACATCTGGTTGAGAAGAAGGGCGCTCCAGAAAGCAGCAGTTAATCATACTGCCCTCTGTGTTAGCTTCCATCTGTGACATGCAAACTGGCAGAATCACATTACCTAGGTGTGGCTAGATATTCAGATTCCCAGGTCCCAACCAAACTAGCTGAATCACAGTCTTTCCAAGTGTGGCCTAAGAATATGATTTGTGCAGATGCTAATACATGCCACCAACCATTGAAGTTGTCTAATATAAGTTGACTGATTATTGGTTGTATTTCCTCAGGTGTAGTCCCCTAAAAATTTTTGTATGTTGAGCAGATAACCTTTCTATGGCATAGGGTCCATTGAGCACCAACCACTTGCTTCACTACAACTTGGACGTGGCTTTGCTTACAACCAGCATTAAAAAATATGGTAAATCTCTAACACTGATTGTTTTATACATCGTGGCATAGTAGGTTTGAATAGAGGACAGATAGCAAATTGATGTGAGAGAATTGTTCACAAAGTATCTACTTATATCCTATCTCTTTAAAAAACACATATACTTACGATATTCTTTAAAGATTTTTAAAAAGGAAACAAAATTAACCTTTGTCCTCGGGTAGCCAATTTAGAATATTAGTATTTGGAAAGTGATTTTAAAAGATCTAGCCTCACCCTTTTTAGAACATTCCTGTTTAAATTAGGATGATTAGGACATTCAAATAGCCATCAGACTTCCAGATCCAGAAAGCACTGGCTTTTGTCCACTGCTGAGAGAGTTTATGGATGTGAAATTTATTGGATTGTTGTTTCAGGCATTCAGGGTGAGACAGGAAATGACCTGTATAGAAGGCTGTAGTGAACTGAAATAACGCTGATGTTGCAGGTTCACTTCACCATCTTGTAATGAAACTTAAAGTGATGTTGTCTGTAGGGTGAGTGATGATTTTAAAAATCAGTATTTGTCTGTTTTGCTTCAGCAAATAATAGTCCGAAAAATTATAGATATGCTTCAGGAGGCATTTTGTGCAATATTTTAGAGTCAGACAGAATAAAACCTTAAGTACCAGATGAAATTTGGAGTCTTAGATGTTATTAAGACTTCCTATAATGAAATCAGAAATTTTTGGCCAAGTTATATTTCATCACCATGCACAATCACCATATGTAACATTTTATGAGTTGCAAGTGATATGCTAAAAACAGGGGCTGACTGCAAATGACAAGAAAAGTAATATTTTAATAGTTTGAAAAGAAAAAGTATACTCAGCATAGAAAAACCAAATCCAACAAGTTTGTGTAATAGGCACTCATAGCTGAGATTTTGTCCTCCTGTTCAGGAAAGCCTCCGTGAAATTGTTAGAATGGCAGTAATTAATCATTATGGAAGACTGTCAAAAAAAGAGCTCAAGTCATTTATGTTAATGATTGCAGTATGCAGTTCTTGACATTTACTGTGAGCTCTAACATACTTCATATATAACAATTAACCCAAAATGCAAACATCTGGAAAACAGTTTGCCAGCATTCCTAGAAATGGTATAAATTAAGAAGTATATATATTTGAAATATACCTTAGGGTAAACAATTGGATTATAAAACAACAATTTTAAAATAAGCTAATAAAATACAAATAATTTACTTAGCAAAAACTGGCTATCCCCAGAGAAATTTACAGAATGTCATCTGTACCCACAACCTGATTACATAGGAATGTTTGTTTGGTAATAATGACAAATTATGTATGTATTACGGTTATGACATGAACCATGTATGCTTTGTAGTTATGCAGGGTCAATGGCCATTTCTGATTTCCCAAATTTGTTTTAAGTTGTTTTGAAGTAAAACCTTCCTAGTTATTAGCAAACAAAAAATGGCAATATGGTCCATGTAGGACAAGTATGTGCACAGATACAGATGCATATAGTCAGGCCCAAGAGGGATAATTATTTTATAATGCCTCAGCATGCAGAAAAAGATGCCTTGAAATGTGACATACCACAAAATGGCTGCATTATTAGTATGTGTCTTAGTCCAATTTCTGATGCGACAACAAAATACCTGAAGCTGGGTAATTTTAAAAGGAAAGAAATTTTGGCTTATGGTTCTGGAGGTTCCTAAGTACAGGCAGAGCATTGTGCTTCACCTAACAGTGAAGAGCAGATGACCAGGTGGATATATATGGAAGACACAAAGCATAAAGGGCATCATGCTTTACAATAACTCACTATCACAGTAACAAATCAAGTCCCCCAAGAAGGGCACAAATCCCTCAAAACAGCCCCACCTCCCAACACCATCACAATGGCAGTCGGATATCGACATTTATTGGAGGGGACAAACTACATTCAAACCACAGCAGTATAATAGATCTAAACACATTGTATGATGAAATTCCCACCACTAGGGAAAATTTCTTGTGTTGAGGGTGTCTTGTAAATATTGCATATAACATATCAAAGTAAATTGTTTGGGGAAAATAAATTTGTACCTGGAAATTGTCCTACCTGTTGAATGCGTCTGGTAATATGGCAGTATACTACTGTAAAACCTGTGATCTGGCTATACTGAACTGTGGGGATTGGGTAAGAAGGAGACTGGAGAGAAGTTGGTAGTGAGGTGCCAAGAACATAATGGAGATGCCCTGAGCACATTGTTTCCTTGCTAATCCAGGCTGCTTTTATACATTGTTTAGCATAGAAGTCATTCATAAATCAAGTCAGTGTGTATCAATTAGCTAAAAGAAATCTCTTGACCTTTATGAAAAGGTCACAGACCAAGATTGAGAAAAACCTAGGGATTCTATAATAAATATAATTTATAACTGTGAAATATTTGACAATCATAAAAATGATGATTAAAGGTAAGATCTAAAAACGTGAGACCAGAGTTAATTAATTCATTCAACAGATATTATCGAGTGCACACAGCTCAGACACAAGTCGAGTGCTAGGGATATGGAGGTGAGCAATTCACATTCCCTGCTCTTATGGAGCTTATATTCTAGTGGAGAGTTGGGTAACAAATAAATAAACCAAGGAGTATATAAAATGTTGGGTGGTAACCTGTGTCGTGATGAAAAAGCAAGATAGGAGAAAAGGAATCGATATGGATGCTGTCCTATTATTGATGAAGGTCATAATAACAGATAATACTGACTTTTACTTATCCTTTGTCTCTCATGTTGGTAAGGACATTGTTAAGTGGTAATAGATGGAGAACTGTGGTGAACACTGTACTGCAAGTTGAAGCATCACTTTTGAAAATAAGTACATTCAAAAATTAACCCATACTTAAAAACTTGAATAAGAGTAAGGAAGAAAACTCAAAAAAAATGATATTTAATAACAACTAATACCATTTTTTTTGTTTTCACCTGTATGTTTTAAGTGTTTTAAAATAGATCTACAATGCATAATATTATAATAAGAAAAATGATACCAAAATATGTACATTGAACCTCTTTAAGATTACATAGACAGAGTAGAAAATAAAGGAGTCCCAGGCTCTCTCACTCAAAGATAGATATAAAGATACAAATAAAAGGAGAAAGAAACAATGTTCATATTAAGGAAAAATGTGGAGAGAGGGAGATATATGCTTATAGATTTGTTGATGTACTCCATGTTACAGACTTTAAGAAACAGCCAGTGGACTTCATAACAGTGAATTGTAACAGCACCAACATCAAGCATGTCAAAAAATACCAGTCCTTGGACACTGTTGCTTGTGTTGGATGAACTTAGTTAGGCTGGGGGTTGGTTCTGCTGTTGAGAGTAGAATATCATGCTAAGTGAAATAAGCCAATCCTTAAAAAAAAAAATGCCAATTGTCTTCTCTGATAAATGAATGCTGATCCATAGTGGACAGCAGGGGGATAGGGAAGAATGAAGGAACATCAAATTGTACAGAGTGGAGTGAGGGGAGAGTTGGGGTGGTGGGGATGGGAAGGACAATAGAATGAGACAGATATTATTACTTTATATACATTTATGATTACACTACTGGAGTGACTCTGCACCATGTACAGCCAGAGGAATGAGAAGTTATGCTCTATTTATAGTGTACAGTGTGTAAAAAGGCATGCTACTGTCATATATAACTAATTGGAATAAATATTTTTTAAAAAGAATGAATTAAATCAGTGAGTTACAGCAGAGGCATACTGCTGCCAGATTGTCTTTGTTGCAGGCTCTAATCATATATGTGGTCAAAGTCTTCCAGAAATAAGCCTAAAAATTATGTTAATAAACTCAAATACAAATCAAACCTTAAAAATGATTATATATTCATTAAACTGATTATGTAATAATTGCACTTGTGAGTTTAGTGTAGAAGGTTATTTTTTCAAGGTAATCAGCTTAGTTTTGGCTCTCTTTTCTTATCTCTATAAGTAACTACTTCAGTGGCTAGGATTATAAATTCTATTTATTTTCAAGTAAATCTTCAGAAATCGAAGTGTCAGTTATATGTATCTATTTCATCTGTATTTCTGATAAGGTTTAGAAAAAGCTGACCTTGAAGAAATAGCTTAGAATCATACTAGGTTATTTTCTACTTTATTCGCAATACTTCTGGTGAACTGGGTTGTTGGGAATACTTAAAAACAGTCTTTAGAAATGTTTTATATTTCATTAATGAAAAAGAATCAAATGCATTTTGTATCAAAAATACTGATTGCCATTAAGTTCACATTTTAAAGGTCAGATCTTTCTGATAGCACTTTCTTTTGGTCAATTCTTTTGGATTGTATTCTTAGATATTCACTTTTCTTGATTTGTTTTGGCTTATGTTTTATCATAAGAACAACAATATCACACACATTGTATTTTCTAGCAGAACTTGGGTATAATTTCCAACATCAGAGTGGAGATGAAAAGTTAGAGGGTAATAGAGTGTCCATTAAACAAAAGCTAAAGGAAATGCTGCATTCTGGGTGGTCTCTGATTAAGAGAGTGAGTGCATGGGAGTGGAATTGGCACTGTTTATTTCATTTGGAAATAGGATAAACTAAGAGCTTATGAAAATTCAGATTGTTGCCATCTAAATTATGACTCCAGTTGTACACAGTGTAAGATTATGTGTGTTTCCTTCTTTATATACTAGCATTATGTAACCAAGGTTGTCTTATGTAATTATTAGCTAACTAAGACATTACTTGGTATTAAAATTATTACTTACTACATTCTGAACAAATAGGAAAAGGTCAAATTTATTATTACCATCAAGGTAATAATATGTACACTATCAGGCCAGTTGAGATGATGCTATTAAATAAAAAAGAAGAAAGTAGGAAAAATCTTACATAGACCTGTGAACAATTGAGTTAATAGCTTGGATCTGCCAGAGTCTGCATTTCCTTCGTTTTACCCACAGAGAAACATTAATATTTCTCATATTTTTCAACTTGAAATAGCTATAATGAAAGAAAATAATAAGCTTCTAATTCCACATATCTACTGATTTTTTACAAAGTGGCCCTCTATAATCAACACCTTTTTAAATGTTGGACCTTTTAAAAAAATTAAACTCTATATCCCTGCTTCCTAATTACAAAAGTAAGATGCAGAAGGGTGCAATATATTATTTTGTTTGGTCATAGATCCCATGGCTCATTCCAGTTTGAAAAGATAGAGAACTCTGTGCCATGTAGGCCGAAAATTATTAGGACTCTGAGAATTTCTTAGAACTGTACATGTTAATTTATGTAGATTTTATCATAAACTAACCTGAGTTTTGAAAAATGTATTCAGTATACTCATGAAGAATGTCAATTACAGTACATAGTGGTAGACAATTACAGATTTCTTTAAAAAACACCTAAGTGCAAATGTGTAATGCCATACCATATGGATTATTTTTTTGGAAATCTAATTCATGAAAAATGAATTATGCTTATCAAAAGTCATAGGCTTAATCAATTTCCTGAGCATTAAAGGAATCAGATCCCATTCTGTTTCAAGAAACAAAGTAGTACTATTTTCGTTTGAAGTCTCTTCAGCTTGATCAAATTTAACAATTTTAAATAAAGCATAAAGTGAGAAAGAGCACAATGTGGTATAAGAGAAACATACTCTTACACCAGCAAATCCTTGGTAAAGAACACGGGATGGGGAGAGAAACACATATAGACGACCAGGGTAATAGAGCAGAGTGAGAAGAAAAGGTCAGACTTCAGTGTTTTAAGATGGGACTCCTGACTCCTCAATGAAATCCTGACATTTATCCTGTGGTGGCAATTTCTCTTCCCACTTTCATCCTCAGTGTCTCACCCTGTAATTCCATTTGTATTTCTCAAGTCTCCAAAATGTTTGATCCCATTCTCTAAATTAGTAAGACATTGGGGCTGTTTTTCTACTTCCCAATGGCACTGATAAAATAGTGCTATAACAAGTCGATTTTTCTAGCTCTGACTGCTCAAAAAACCACTGCCACCCTCCATCCTGAGACACTGCCTTGACACCATAAGAAGTGACCTGTGTGTGCACAAGGTGAAATTGTAGATCCTTGTTTGATCTAATGGTATACATTTGGCTCTCTTTAAGAAGCATCTGTTGAGCATCTCATCTTGAAATGTAATATCCCTGGCCTGAGTATATGAAAATGACTTGTTTGGGTTCTTTTGGAATTTTCAAGTTAGTAAGAGAGATGGAATTTAAAAATTGAATATGTTGTAACATATAATTATTATAATAATACTTTATGCAGAAGCATTAATGTGGTCTCAGAAGTACTGGCTAGAAGTTACTAAAGATACAGCTTTCGTGAAAGAAGTAGAATTGAGATGGGTTTTGAAGATTGGATTTTGAATGGGTAAAACTTCTATTGGTGGAGAACCACCATTGAATACCATAAAAGTGATTATTGATAGGAAACATTGGGGCAAATTAGTTCCTAGAATAAATACCACTTGCATAGACAAGCCAGATAATTATAGAAATCAAACCTCATGTTAGATTGATCTAAGTAAAAGTAATAAGAGGGAAATGTAGGTCAATAGAATAAGATAAAATTTCTGAAATTTAGAATTAAACTGAAAATAAATCTTAAAGAGTGGTAGATAATTGTTTTGCTATTTTAAATGCCTGATTTTTGAAGCATATTTAAAAAGCACTATGCATGTGTGTTTGTGTATATATATATATATATATATATGTATATACATATATATATATACACACACACATGTATATATATATATTTGTGTGTGTATATATATAAGTATATATACACACACAATCCTCTACAGGTGTGTGTTATTATGTGTAGTGTATATGGGTATATTTATATGTTTCTATTTAATCTAGACCACATGGTATATATGATTTAATAAAATATGCCCAGTGTTAGAAAATGACTTCATACTATCAATGATAAATTGAAAGAGATCATGGTTGTGTTTTTATACTAAATAAAAGATACTATGGAAGAACAAATTTTTTGATTAGCTAATTATTCCTCAGAATTCTTGCTGATGACTTGAGTAAGCTCTCAAAGCAAAAAGGAAAATGTGTATGTGTAGACATGCATATAGCAATCATATATATAAAATATGAATTATTCAGCCAAGCTGATATCATTTAGGAGGAATGTATTAATGTACTAATATAGTTTATATAAAATTATATTAATTTAAATAAAGGGGAAATAGGTGAAAGCAAATGCTGATAAAGAAGGAGAATTAGTAATTATTTGTGTTCTTAAATTTTAAAAATTAATAGTAGTTTAAGTTATGCAGTTAAATATTTCCCATATATGAGCTCTCATTTCTTAAAACACAAATGGAGAGTCCTCCCTCCCCTCCATAGTAAAAGATTTGCATCTACCCATCAATTTGCTTTTTTGTTTGTGATCAAGAACTCCCTCTGACTAAAGGTCAATCTATGACCCAAAACAAAAGAGCCAGCCTTACAAAGCCCGTACCTTTGACCTAGCATTCTAATTCTTTGACTTCTCAGCACTATTTGAAAATATATAAAAGTATGGTTAAGGATATGTGCATACTTCAAAATATCTTAATTAAGGGAAAGAGAAAATTCAGGCCTGTCATTTTGATACTGCATAACTACTCAAGGCTATAGGTGCACAAAAACATTAAGTTTTTTATATAATGATAAAGTACTAAAAGGATTTTACTGCTACTAGTTATCTAATTGGAGAGTAGATCAGGTGACTTTGGCTTTATGAAAGTAAACTTCAACTGGAGTGTTTACAATTAAAAATGACTGTTAATTGACTTTAAAATCATCAGAAATAAAATGCCACACTAATAGCAATTAAGACCAACCATATGTTAGTTATAGGTCTTAAAAATTTGCTATCACCATTGAAATATGTTCTTTCTCTTATTTTCTTTTATCTACATAGTGGTTTGTAGTGGTTCAAAAAATCCATTAGAGGGCAATATAATATTGCTCTGAGGCTGAGCAAATGTGCTAGTGAAAGGACAGAATAACCCTGCCTCTCTCTGTGAGAGCTCTAAAAATGGGCTTCTTAACAAAAGGAATTATTTAATGCTAAGCTTCCTTTTTTAGTGGTTTATTTTTTCTGAAACACAATCCCTCAGCTGAATTTTAAGCTTTTTAAAGATAATTTAGGGTCACAAGGGAAATTTTTCCAATCTTGAATTTCTAGCTCCCTAATATGTTTTAATGGTAGATACAAACACATAGCACAATAAATGTCTGCAACTTTTATTTTAAAGGATCTTTTTTCCACAATATAAATGTTAAAAAGTTCTTAAAAACAATATCTACATATACATGTGAAGAAATTCTGGGTTTCTTTTTAAAGTCAATTATATTAAAGAACATATTTTACATGTCTGGAATATAAGGCAAGACTTGTACTCAGTCATCAACCCAGGTTATATTTGTAGTTTGAGAACACAATACATACAATCAGTTAGCTTATATAATTTATGTTACCTTTAAATTCTATTTAATTTGACCATAATTAGGAGTGGATATGTCACTGATATGGTTTTACTTTAAGAAACTGTTCTGCATGACACTGGGAGTATCAGAGGGACCTATCTCAAATCCCATCTTAAATCCTGTGAATTAGACTAAAATATATTGCACCAAAGATTTAAAAAATGAACATGTTAGGGAAATGCTAAGCATTTTACTGTAGAAGTGCTGTCTTCTAAACTGAATCAATTCTGGATGTTCTTAGCATGGTATAACTACTGACTGGCCCAATGGTGGACATCGGACTCCCAAAGCAGCCTTCTCCAACCACAGGCTGGTTTTATGGGGCATAGGGATACTGCCCAAGTTAAATGGAGTTGCTGTCTTTGGACCTGCACTGAACCAGCACCCTTCAAACCTTTCTCTTTGCTCCAACTATGTATCACTTGTACTGTTTATTCATTGAGATCACTTTTTAGCAAATCAGTATAATATAAAGGTTATCATTAACATAGATCAAAGACCAGAATGATGTGCCATAAATATCAGAGAGCAGTACAAATGAATACAATGAAAATATTTTCAGTAGAAAAAGATTAAAGAATAAAAACTAAATTATGGTGGCTCTGATATCATTTTTAAGTGTATAACTGAAAATAAATTTTTCATTACAAATCCTTTTCATTATCAATCCATAATAAGGATTTTCCTTTGATCTCCTATTGCTTTGTTTATGATATAAGGTTAATTCAGTAGGAACATTTCCTTTATTTTCCCTTGGTGTTGAGACTAACTAGAACTGAAAATCCTATTTTCACATGTACCGACTTGAGTAATAACAGTTGGAAAACAGTTTAAATTTTTAACTATAGTCAGTTGTCCTCTGAGCAGTAGGAAGTAAGTATGGAGCAAGAAGCTAGAGCTGAGACTACCATTTGACCCAGGTCAGGCACTCACCTTAAGAAATTTCAAGAAGTCTCTGAAATTATACAGCTCTTCTTTAATTCCACTTATCTTCCTGGACCGTTTGCACTTTGTTCTGTGTCCAAAATGTCAAAGTCACAGAATGGAGAAGAGCCAATAGGTAACTGTGCCCAAAATGTCAGAGTCACAGAATGGAGAAGAGCCAATAGGTAACTGTGCCCAAAATGTCAGAGTCACAGAATGGAGAAGAGCCAATAGGTAACCCACAACTCTCCTAACCCATGCATGGCGTGGCCAAGACCCAATAAATCTAAATTGTAAAAATCTGCACATTGTCATCACATTACTGCATGTGAATCCATTGTTTCCCAGCCTGAGGTCTAAGGAAAGAAACACATCTTTAGCAATCTCAGCAGAAGGACACATGCATGTCTATCTTTGTGCTATCTAAAATTATACAAATTCCACAAATTTTACAAGTCCACATTTGCGAAACACTTAACCAAAGGCCATGGTGAATATTAGAAATTTACAAACCAGAGAAGAAAGACCAAAGACCAATACTGATGAGAATGGATTTGAAGATGGTAACCGTTCCCATAGCATTTTAACTTTCTAGATCCAATCTACCCATAACCTCCTATTGATCTGTTTTTTTCCCCTACAGTATAGTTTGTTTAAATATTTAAAATTTGTTTATTTATTGAAAAAAAAACTTTTGTTCTAAAATTGTAGAATGTTTTGGGGGAATGAATTCAAATGGTGTATCATAAAAAAAATGGTGCTGTCTTTTAATAATATATTAGTAGCTTAACAATATAATACCATAAAGATAAATGCTCTTTTCAATTTGTGCACACATTTGTATTACACATTACCAGAATTCTATAAGTCTTTTCAACCATGTGCCCATCCATGCAGTTAGTCAACCAGCCTGACATTGCTGAATCAAAGCATTGTTATTTCATGAACCTCTTCAGTTCTGGTGCCACGCAACTACTAATTAAGAATAATTTTAGTGCTAGTCTATAGACTCTCTGCGATAAACATACCCAGCCTTTAACTGTTACCTTATGTGGATAATTTAAAAACTGCTTATGACTTTCAGGACATAATGAAGCAGAAATATAGCTGTAGTGGGATTTTCAAAGGATAGAGACTACTTGGCATACATAATTTATTTTCCCCTTCCTGTGTCTATGGCAGACATTGCTAATTGATCATTGCTCCTGGAGCTGGTGAGATTCCATCTCTAGACAGCCATTACTAATCAGCTAGAGTTGTCTTGCTATTTGAAACCTGTATTTGGAGCTTAAAAAAAAAAGCTTAGAAAACAAAGATAAGGACATGGGACAGAAGAAACACAGAGACATTCCCAGTGAATTGGAAATAAGAAATTCCTTCCTCTATGCTGATAGAAATTGGAGTCATGGAAAAGGGAAGGCAAAGGAATTGGTAAGAAAGTATCTTGATTAATTTCTTTTCCAATGAAAAAAATTTCTGCTCAAACAGGTAATTCTCAAAGGCTACTGTTGATGCCATAGTGACCCAAGGGAAGCTAAAGACCTCCACTGTGGACTACTCTGACCTTATTAAACTAAACCCAAGGTGTATTTATTAAGCAACAGTATGCATACTAGGTATAGGTTCCTGCTATGCAAGATTTTACAATGGACAGAAAAGATGATTTTTTTTTAAATTGGCACTTATGATATTTAAGACATCATGCCAGGTCATTAACATGAGTCATTTTATTTAAATCCCCAAACACCCTTGGGCCAAGAACCCACATAAAATTTTATAGTCATTCACATTTTGTTGCTTCCTATGGACGATGAGCTGGCTGGCCTTATGTATCTGCATGTCTCTGGATTCTTTGGAAATACAAAAATAAGGAAAAGAACTAAGGCCTCCCTCCTGTTCACATAAATGTTTCCTTGACCAGACCATGCAGTTTCCAAAAGAAAAGGTAAAACAACAACTACTACCACTACTAGGTGCTAGACTGTTTACTCTGGTCTTGTTACCTATAGTTTTAAAAAATATTTCCAGGTATGAGCAACTTTTTACATCAAAAGTAGCTGTCTACTAAAATTTATTGAAAATAGGGCTTTAGGAACTTAAAGAGAGATAACACATTAGGAAATCACATCCACTTAAAGGCATCATTATTTTCCAAATAGGGAAAAATATTTAGGAGTTAGACAAATGAAATTTCCATTGGTTAGCAATGTTATTATTTTAATAGAGCACCCTTAATTTGAAAGGGTTAGATTATTTTAAAAGTACAAATTAACTTGGAAAAAAATCATAAATGTTATATAAATAATGAATCTTTGAAGAATAAAACCATGAAACAGTGTATAATTTAAACTAAGGTGTTCTATTTTGTACCTGCCTTATATATTATCAACTGGATAATACGATTCTGTGTAGTAAACTTCAGTCATTAATTTTGCACTTGAAATGTATTATTTGCTTCATCTAGCTGCTATCTTGAGCTTGGAGAGCAAACAAGAATATCTGGGTTTAGCCTAGAGCAAAGAAGATAGAAATGGATTAATATCTTCTCCAACTGTCTGTGTAGCTAGTGGCCTACAGCAAACAAAGTTGAAATTATAATGGTTCTAAAGCTAAGGACAGTACTGCTAGTGTCCATGAAAATGGAAAGCAACTATAAAAATGATTGACATCTTCTAAAAGTAGACTTTCACTGTCAATCATCTAAATATGATTCATTAATCATACTATAAGCATTTGACAGCTGACTGACAATAACAAATTCTCCCCAGAGAAAGCTATATAGAAACTTAAGAGCAGCTTATTAATGTTTATACTATTTAAGCTGAATGTTATGTATCACACAGAAAGCAGATAGCTTCTTGCAGCCCAACATAATTGATTCCAGCAGAACCTTGTTACAAGAGTGTGCATTACACAGCGTTTGATGCTCTCCCAATTACAGAGGACTGATTGGTTGTTGTTGTTTTTTTTTAAATTATACAAGAAGAAAAAAAGCAGATGAAAAACATTTTTGATCTAAATTAAGCAAATTATTCAAAATAGACTTTTTGTAAAAAAAATTAAATTTAGTTTAGCAATTCAAGAGCCTCAATATTACAGGACATAAAAACATGATGTCAACCCACAGTCAGATCCTCCACAGTCTATCACAGTGTGCCAGAGATCAAGACTTCATAGGCTGTGTTTTAAAGTTTTCAACCAAGCAGTGGTTCCCTGTATCAGGTTGTTATTTCCTGAGGTATTCCAAAGAAAGATGAAAAGTCAACCTTTAAAGCACAAGAGGAGAAGATAGAGGGTGTAACAATAAAGATTTGTTATGCAGGAACCTACAGGTTGATCCTTAGGGGAGACACCAAGTCATGTCATCACTAGGTGTTAAACTATAAGAAGCATCTCTCTCTCTCTCTCTCTCTCTCTCTCTCTCTCTCTCTCTCTCTCTCTCTCTCACACACACACACACACACACACACACACACACACACACACAATTTTACTATACAACTTGTAGCAACTCAAATACCATATAAGATAAAATGCATGTCTGTTTCTCCCTCTACATCTGTCTCTTCTTGTGCCTCTCTCTCTCTCTCTCTCTCTCTCTCTCTCTCTCTCTCTCTCTCTCTCTCTCTCTCTCTCTCTCTCTCTCTCTGGCTTTTTAAATTCTACTGGATCATAGAATAGTAAGACAGGTCATACAGACCTAAGTTTGAATTCAAGTTTCAGGTTTGCCCTTGTAACAGCTACAAGTGCATAGGTTATTCATTCTAAAGTAATGATAATTGTTTCCCCTTACCCAAGATTATTAGAAATTAAATGAGCTCAGATTAGTAGATAGTAGCCATGCCATCTGATCTATTAACATTGCTTATGTCAGGATAAAGTTTTGGATTGTAGTGTGTGTGTGTAATTAGATTTTTCAATACATGTAACCTGGCCATGATTTAAGCCATGCATAGACATTTAGACTAAGAAAGTTTGCAGGTGGAAGGGGTTGTTAGAGATAATCTGATTCTCTAATACTATAGTAAAGAGAAGTAAGTCACAGAAACACTGAAACCATTTGTCTTATCAAATAATTTAATTTTTTTAAAAAGATTGTGTCTAGAGCTTTTGAGTTGCCCAAAATTGATGCTTGCTTTCAATGAAGATGTAAAATTAAAATATTTTCATTTTTGGATCAATCTGGAGATTATCATGCTAAACGAAATAACCCAATCCCAGAAAACCAAAGGTCAAATGTTTTCTCTGATATGTGGAAGCTAAACCATAATATGGTGGGGATGGAGATTAGAAGTTTGGAGGAGTTGACAAAAGGGAATGAAAACGAAGGGGTGATGGGAAAAAGAAAAACAGTGGAATGAATCTAACGTAGTTTTCCTCTGTACATATATGAATATACCACAGTGAATCTCACCATCGTGTACATCCAAAAGAAATTAATTTTAAAAACATAACTATGGGTAAAATGCAGAAATATCAATAGAGAAAAGGGAGCAAGGGGTGGGGAGAGAGAAGGGGAAGAAGCGGTACTGGGATCTGAATTAAAATAAGATATATTCCATGCTTTTATAATTATATCAAAATGGATTCTACTACTATGGATAACTAAAAAGAACCAATAAAAATATTTTCATTTGTATCTATTTTGCCTTCCTTGCAGTTTCATAATTCATCATTTCAAGTTAATTAATTAACCACATTACAAAGCATTCACCTTTGTGTTAACTATTTTCTGATATTTTTATATCATAATTGGGTAGAAAAGAATGCATCCAGTTGAAAGAAAGGGTATAAAACTCACTCTGCTTTCATTTGTTTGTTCAGTAAATCTCAAAATATTTGTTTTGTGTATACCATAACGAGAATATAAAGACCCAGCCTATGTAGTGGGAATTAATATTTTAAATGAGAGGGCTCTTTAATGAAGTTATTTAGTAATAATCTTGTACTAAAATGTGACAGTATAATATGGCTGATCATTAAAAGGTCGAAACTTTGTTCGTTATTTACAAGTTGAAATTCTTTTTACTATTTTAGAAATCTGAAATTTAAAGTCTTTATAGTAGCACATCATTTGTACTTTTTTGTTTTATATTTTTATGCTTCATGGTATAATATATATTTCTCATCCCATCAGAGTGAAATAATGGACCAAATTTTCTTGAATATCTATATTCTGGAATTTTAAAATAAACTGACTTAATAAACACACCCACTCCCCTCAACAGCACAAAGTAGAGACAAGATATATTAAGTATCTTCTGAGTTCATTGTTTTATGAATAGCTGAATTCTCTCATTATACTTGGCTGTTTCCCCTTAGGTACAAAAAATATGGGTCAAGTCCTATTTTCATGGCCTTATTAAATCAAAACTGCAGGTAGCATTTTTAACATCTGCAGCATTGTTTTCAAAGTATCTCACACAAAGGTGGTTTAAAAAAAAAGCCACTCTTTCCTACATTTTGCATAATTGTCTTCTCTTCCTCCAAAACTCAGAATTTTTATTCTGTTCTGTTTTGAGCATTTTGTATCTTGCAATTAAAATGCTAGCCTCTTGGCCCCAACTTCCTTTCCCTTGTTCCTAGCAAGCATCTGTTTTTCCACATTCTTCTATAGTTTAACTCAAAATGCCAATCAGTAATGATTGATCACATTTTCAGACAACAGCCTAGACCCTGATTCTGCACTCCACATGCATTTGCCATTTTGATTAATGAACATAAATCAGGGGTGACAATTCACATTTGCAAGTGGATGGGAAGAATTATTAGAAATGCAGCATGTTAGTAAGCTAAAGCTCCCCTTCATTCTATCACAATCGCATTGAAAACAAATACATGCCCCTCAGAGAACCTTGTGTTTATCATTAGGGAATATCTGAAATATGGAAATAAAACACATGCTGCCCAGGCCTGTTTTCATTATTTTGATCTCATAAATCTATATTTCAAAACAGCATAAGCACCAAGTGACTTTGAAACATAATTTCTATGTTTGTATAAACCTCTGTTATAAAGTCTCAAAAAGGAACCTTCTTTCCTTATCAAATAATGAGTTCATAATTGGGTCGGTGGGAGTGAGGCATGAAAGAGAACAGTAAATACACATTTAAATTTCTTTACTGAATTCACATACATGATAAAAATCAAGGATGCATCCTATGTCTGCTTAATGAGCTATTTGCTCTACCTTTTCCCCTCAACTTTAGAAACACAAACTTATAAATAAATAATGAGAGTTCAAAGCACCAATGATAATGTGGTAAATATGCCTAAAGTTGGTTGGCTCTTAAAAATATTTTGTTTTCTTTGACCAAAAATTTCTAACCTAATGGTGACTTATAGATTTGGATCGTCCCATGAAATGTTCCTAAGTGGAATACATATACAATATAATTCATAGAGCATATGTATTGATTCTAATGTGACCTCTTTGACATACTAATTTTAAAGCCTCATAATTATAATGGCCCATTCATTGTACCAAATGAGTATTAAATATTTGAAACTACTTAAAACTGTTTTAAAGGTCTACATCTAATTGCCTCAACAAATGCATGCCTATACTAGCAGTTATTTCCATCTTGCCACAGGCAATAACACCAAAGTGTTTAGTAAACATAACTTATCCTTCTGGCAAACAAAAACCAAAAATGGATACCGTTTTAAAGCACATGTACCAATACTATCAGAAAAAAAATTGAAACTTTATCACCAGTTTGAAAGTTATAAAACCATTTACCAATTCAGATTAACTTCCTGTCTTAATTAGATCATAATATATTTGCTTTAGGAGTTGTATTTTCTTTCTCCTTCATGGTGCTCAATCTGTAGCTTAAAGGCTTCTGGAGAAACCATAATGTCCATGTGGGAGAATAACAAAATAGGCAGTGTTGATTGGTCATCCGAATTTTTAGAAGGTACTTTAAAGTTCCACTAATCAAAACACATTGGAGGAACTAATTTGTGCAACTAAGGTAAACTATAGTCTCCAGAGTACCTGAAAGTCCTACTTCTTGTCTTCTTGCATATACTTGTCTGGGCCTCACTTAGAAGTTTCAGTTTAAGCAATAGTGGGTGTGAAAATTGTGCAATGAACCAAGTGTCTCTTTGGCTTAATTTTATTCAAAAATGTATATTTTAACGAGGCAACGCCTTAGGTGCTATGCATAGAAATATCAGAGTGTCAGTTTCTGCTTTCCAGGTATTCTTGATCTAGAGAGGGAAATACACATAGAAGAAAAATGATTCATGATGCAGTTTTATAAGAACAGAAATGGAAACAGGCATATGACAGGGTGCTAACAAGAGACAGAAAGACCAAACCTGGATGGGGGGAGTGTCATATAAGATATTATATCCAAGTCCTAAAAATGAAATTCCCTAGCCATATAAGAAAGAAAAAGTATTCTGAGAAAAAGAAATAATGAATTCCAGACAGATAAGAATAAAGTATTCTGGTATGGTAGAAGACTATAAGTAGCCTCACCTGCAACATAAACATAGGGCACACTGCAGGTGGGGGCACAAAGAATGAAGCTAGTAAGGAACTTGTGGGCTTGGAACCTGGACAATACTTTGTAAGTGATGTAGAAATGAATATATGAGATATTTCACTGAATGAAATGTATATTTTAATTAGCAATAGCAATTTTCTGAATTTTTAGAGTACCTAAAAGAAGATTAAATATGAAATCATATTTTTAATTGATAGACTATTTTATCAGGCCCACAAGCAAAAGCTACGGTTCATTTTTAAATGTCTGATTGTAGTAAAAAACCACCAAATGTATACAATTTATCATTTATCTTCACTGCAGTAGGTGCCAAAATAACTAGTTTGGCAATTATGCCTTAATGTCATCCCATTATCATTTATCATTTTTCCTAATGCATCAAGATCTCAACTGTAAGTCCATGAAGGCAAGCTTGGTCAGCAAACATGGAAATATGAGGTTAATTTTATCCTCGCTTTCTCATAAAAGGGGTCTTGCCTCCTTATACATGGGACAGGGCATTTAAGTGAAGCTCACATAACCTTTTAAGTAAGGACACTTTTTAATATATATTTTTGACTGGGATAACTCCACCACCATAAGTGGTAGAATAAATTGTAGCCATGTGTCAAAAAGTAGGTCATCCTAATGAGAATGTGAAGATGGTATTTTCCTTTAGAAAATGTCAGGATTTTTTTTGTCATAGGCAAGTAGTACACTTTATTAATAATTACTTTGCACATCATGTACTTAAAATTATCAACTTTGTAACTTCTTTAATGCCAAGCATTATTTAAAATAATTGATCCTTGAAAAAATGAAGTTGTATGTCATCAGGTACAACTTGAATGGAAGTCTACAGGTATTTCGTTATAAATGGAAAACATTTTCAATCCTGAGTTTGTTTCTATGTTTAGTGAATACTTTATAGCTTAAACCAGAAAGAATGAAAAAACACGCTGAGTTAGTAGAAGTTCTGAGTTAGAGAATACTTCAGAAATACATATAGTACGATCGGCTCTCAGGAACATTGGCGGTTATCCTTTCAACACCAGTTGTAGTCTGTAGTCCATATGACATCACCTCCACCCACTGGCTTGCTAAACCCACTGAACTTGACATGATGGACCTCCCAGGGCAGCCTGTGCATCTTGAGATGGTTCCATTAGAAAATGTTTCCAACTCTGTGACCCTATAACCAACATTCTCTGACCCAAATACTTCCTACTGAGACTTCACAGAATAAGTCCTTTGAATATGTGAAAACAGTTCAAGATTAGTTCCCTTTCATTTTTACTAGATCACTGAACTAGCTGTTAGAGAAATGTGGTGATAAAATACTCTGAATTTAGCCAAATATTTGCAAAGTCTCTCATTGAGTTTTTATAGACAGAAAAGAGTTGGCTGATATTTAATTAGGTGGATTGATAACCAGGAGCTAATTAATGGATTCCTGTCCACATTAAGAGTTCTGAGGGAATGAGAGACAGAGAGAGTCTAGATGCTGCATGGGTCTTCACTGTAGAGACTTGAGTGGCACCAGATCAAATTAATTCTACAAGCAACTCTGAGAGAGAGAGAGAGAGTGCATATGCCTAATGACAGCCCAGCCAGAGCACTGGAAGGCTCACTTCCTCATTCTCTGATTTAAAAGTCCACATTTCAAACAACTTCTATGGGGTCCCCTATGCACATGACAATTTCCCCCCATCCTGACTCCAAAGGCCTTATTTTTCTCCATACTACTTATCACCTCTTGTATGTTTATTTGTCAGTTGGCCTGAAATACCCCATTTTAGAATGTAAATCCTAACAGTTTTAAGTTTTCATTGTGAAGATTCCAAATCCTCTATTCTTTCCTGCTAAAGCACTAATGGCCAAGTTACTGGCATGAACTTTGCAGTACATGGAATGATAGAAGTAAGCTGGGAGGAGTGACATGGTAAGGTGGTAGGAAATAAAATCACCTCTGATACACATCCTTACCCACTATCTGATGAACTCTGTGCTAGCATCTGATGTTATGTAGCGCCTCTAAAATTTTATAAGAGTATATTGTAAAGATTTAAAAAACAATATGAGGAATCATTTTATTATTAATAAGGCTATTAACAGCTCAATTCACAATAGCTAAGATATGGAACCAACCTAGGTACCTTTCAACAGATGAATGGATAAAGAAAATATGTTACATATATACAATGGAACATTATTCAGCCATAAAGAAGAATGAAATTATGGCATTTGCTGGTAAATGAATGGAACTGGACACCATCATGCGAAGTGAAATAAACCAAACCATAAAAACCAAAGGCCCAAAGGCTAAATGTTCTCTCTGATTTGCAGATGCTAACTTACAATAAGCCAGGGGATGGGAGGAATAGAGGTTCACTGGATTAAACAAAGGGGAATGCAGGGAATGGGGTGGGGTGGAATCAGAAAGATAGTAGAATGAATGGACATAAATTGCCTATGTTCTTACATGAATACACTACCAGTGTAACTCCATATCATGTAGAACCACAAAAATGAGAAGCTATACTTCATGTATGTATGATATGTCAAAATACATTCTACTGCCATATATAACTAAAAAGAAAAATAAATAAATAAGGCCATCTGTAGTAAGTAAAGGAGATTGGATTCAAATCCATAGGACTAACCACAGACTAGGGGGAGAGAGAGTTTTAAATGTCTGGCTATAAAGGTCTCAGGAATATGTATAAAATGGTTTTGTTGGAAGAAAAATGAAGCATACTTGAGAACAAGGAAGTAACTGTGGAAAAGTGTCTGGCTTCAGTGGGAAAACAGAAGTCATTTATGAAGGATGTGAGACCAGGCTGTGGGAGGAGTCCCCTGTCAGTTTCAGATATGGGCAAATGTTATGGGCCTAGAAAGCTCCAGACTGAGAAATCTCTGTTTTGTTAGGTGTGGTTGGCTAGCAGAAATTTCACAGTTATTAAAAGCAGTGTGGTCAGCCTGGGACACGCTTAATGGCAGTGATATCAGTCCCAATGGTGGCAAAACTTGGTTCTTGGAGGTCAAGAAACTTAGGTTGTAGCCCTCTAAAGATACACAGAATCACAATATATCTGCAGTATTAAAATTTCATGAAGAAAAAGCCAGAAGTATTGGTGAAATGAGACACAGAGAGACACCTAATGCAATAGAGTAGAAGCTACTGGAGAAAATAATTTATACAAACAAACTCCTCTCCGGTATTTTAAGGACTCCTTTTTACATATTAGGAGGCATACATAATAGTGTTTAGGAGTACACTCTGACCCTGAATACACTCCAATAGACCTGGGGATTCTTTGATGCTACATGTGCCATAGACTACACTAAATGTTTCCCAAGTAAATTTTCGAGAAGGTATTTGAATAAAACTTGCCCAAGTCACATAGCTCCTAATGAAAGGGCCAACATCATTTTGAGCTGTATTTTCCTGATTAGGAAAAGTGGGTAACAAGATAGTAGAATCTATTTTTATAGATATCTTTGAGAGGGACATTCAAGATAATGTACATAAAGCAGTAAGCAGAGTACCAGGCAGGAATGTCAGCTACTCTTAGAATCCATTGTGGTTGATACGCTGTAATTGTCTGAATAAGTATGGTCCACAGAATTTGCTATTCTTAAAGACAATATTCTACTTTAGTTAATAACAATGTTATCTACATTGATTAGTTAGTGTAACAAATGCATCATGCTCATGTAAGATATTAACAAGGGCGGAAGCTGGATATGGGTATACAGGAACTCTGTACCATATTCAGAACTTTTCTAAGTCTGAATGTACTTTAAAATGAAACATTTATTTAAAAATTTATCTCTAGAAAATAAATATGTTCACTTAACTTGCGATTCTATACAATTTGACTCCAAAAATTCTACTAAACAATGAAAATGTTAGGGAAAAAAAAACCCAAACAAAAAACTTATTGAGAGTGCACAGGGGAATTTGAAACGTTCTGAATATAGGCCAGCAGATGGCAGAGTACTCAAGCATCTGAACTTGGGCCTAAACTGGCTTCCCGTGAAGTGACGCCTTTTCATTTTTCATAGAGTTTTAGTTAATTTACAATGCCAAACGCAAAACCCATTGCCTCTCGGTACATTGATATTGCTGAAAATAAAAAGGGTGTGAGCATGCAAGGGATATTAAGCTGGGAGGTCTACCTCGGGGGGAAGAGGTGGCTTTTATTCTGAGCTCTGCTAACTCAGGCGCTGATTCACAGTGCAGGTACAATGTCTACAAACAGATGGCCAGCCGCCTTGTCTCAGTGGCTTCCTCACCTGTTAGCAGTGGTGAGCCCTCAACCTGGTCCAGGCAGGGGGATGATTGATTCTATAGACTAGACTAGCTGGACTAATCAGTGATCCCCAGCTGTGTGGACTCTGATCTAGAGTTACTGCTGGAACCTCCAAATGAAATAAGGTTGGTGAACAGCTCTTGTCACAGCGACTGAGGAGACTCTGCTGCGCTTTCCTGTGTAGGAAAAGCAATGTTTGTTAGAGGAAATCGATTTCTCTTTGGTAGATTAGTGGCCATGATAGAATTCACACACAGAGGTTCCATATGGATAAAGATGCTATTTTTTTCTTATGTCTAGGAGAGAGGAAGATAATTTATGTGAGCAAGTGAAAGGTAATGTAGAATAAAAGGGATATTAGTTAGACATTTTAGTCCTCAGCAAAGAATTTAAGGCTAATGGCCTCCATCTGATCCAAAAGCCAATTATGCTAATGGCTCTCTTAGATGGAAAAGCTGTGGCCATAAGTCAACACAGACCTTTGGCACCCAATATGTTTGCATGGATTCTAGGGTGATTCTTTTCCTCCGGTTGCCTGGCTATACTCAAAGTTAAAATCATTTTTTACCCTTTGATACATGCATGACCTGTAAGGTAATAAGACTGAATGAAGTGAAAGCTTTTTCTGAGACTATGAGTGTATAGTCCTCCAGGATGAGTCTTATTCTATACTCAGATGTCATGGAAGAAAAAATCGACTCAAGATGCTATACAAAGAAAAGTTGTCATCTTTATATCCAGGATTATGTTTCTCACCAAATGTAAAAAGACCCATTTCTTTTGTGCAGAAGGATAATGGTTGAGATGGGTTAATGTACTGGTGTTAGTTAATCTTAGCAGTCTGTTAAATGAACAGATTGATTGACTTTACAAAAGGCTACTTTGTGTAATGATTACGTTGAAAGACCAGAACTCAATATTATGCAATAGAAAGCATCATTTTCCTTCCATTATCCCCCAAACCCAGCCAGGCTAGCCGGTGAGTTCCATGCCGTTGGATGAAGTAGTGACTTAATTACAAAAACAGTCTCTTAATAATCAGAATCCCTCACTTCATTCAAAGTTAAACCTCCTCCATTTGTTCCCTTGAAACCCCCATTACTTAAGCTTTAAGGGACAATGGGAAAAATGCTTCCACCCTCCAACAACTTTCTCCAAAAGCCTTCTATCCCCAAAAGTCTCAATCCTTAACCCCTCTCACTTCTTAATATCATCAAAGTACTGATTGAATTAAGGGACTAATTTGTGTGGGGATACCATTTTTGCAAGTTATGTGTGGTGATATCAGGATATTAGGATAATGACACTCCTCTCAGCCTTTGAGCCTTCAGCCAAACATAGAGAAACTATAATCCCAGTGGCTCTGGAGGCTGAGGCAGGAAGATCAGAAGTTTAAAAGCCAGCCTCAGCAACAGCAAGGTGCTAAACAACTCAGTGGGACCCTGTCTGTAAATAAAATACAAAATAGGGCTGGAGCTGTGGCTCAGTGGTTGAGTGCCCCTGAGTTCAATCCCCAGTACCCACCCCCGCCAAAAAAAAAAAAAAAAAAAAAGGAAAAAGGAAAAGGTCCCATTTAAATAGCTTGCTGTGTTTGTAACCGTAAGAGGATTTTTGGACATTGAAAATACATACAATGAATTCACATATCTAAGCATTACATGGAATCCCAATAATATGTACAATTTTTGTTTTATTACTTTATAATAAACTTAAGTATCAAAAAAATATGACAGTGTGAAGATGGCAGTGTTCTAGGATTCCTGTTTAGGGACTCTGGAGGGCAGTGGGAAATCCATTGTATGCAGAGTTTAGGTATGCTGTTTTCAAATTTTGGAGTTAATAAAGTTCAAGAATCTGAAAGCAAGTCAAATTTTTTGACCTCTCTTCTTATTTATAAGATAAAATATTTGAACTAGAAAGACTCTGAAGGTTTCTTTCAATTCTTCAAAATTATTTAAGAATGACAAGCAAGCAAGCGAAAAAGGAAATTAAATTGTCACAATATTATGTCTACTCATCTTAATTTTGATTTTGTACACATAGAGTAGGCAGTTTTTAAAAACCTAAAAAGCTAAGACACCTTCACACAATTTATGCACTTAAATGAGAAGAGCAAATGTTCATTTTATAGAAATGATGGCCATCACATTTAAGATAAAGGTTAATTCCAAGCTATAGGTAGGAGCATCAATTGTTGAATTAATTAGTTTTCACTTGGGTTTCTCTAGGGAAGTCTTTTTTTCTTCTTCTTCTTCTTCTTCTTCTTCTTCTTCTTCTTCTTCTTCTTCTTCTTCTTCTTCTTTTAAATTCACTATATCCAATGGTTAGAGTATTAACTGTGAATTTTTTAAACAAAAACATAAAAACCATTAAGTGAGTACTTATACGTTGTTTTTTTTTTTTTTTTCCTACTGGGGATTGAACTCAGGAGTACTCAACCACTGAGCCCCATCCCCAGCCCTATTTTGTGTTTTATTTAGAGGCAGGGCTCGATGAGTTGCTTAACGCCTCGCTTTTCCTGAGGATGGTTTTGAACTCATGATCCTCCTGCCTCAGCCTTCTTAGCCACTGGGATTATAGGCGGTATGTGCCACCTAGCCTGGTACTAATGGTTTTGATAGAGGAGAAAAAGATTTATTGAGACAAATAAATAGAATGGACATATTAAAATAGTGTTTAGAATAGACTACAAAGCAACCATATTTAATAAAAGAGCACCTGCAAAGCATCCAGGAAGATTTTTAAAAACTTGAAAATGTCCTCCCCCTACCAGTCTGCAGAACCATCAAAGTATTTGGTAGAAAAAAGCAGCCTAAAGTCTTTTAGGTTCTAAAGTGGATACTAAAAAAGAATGTTGATGGCTTAGAAAGTTATTTTTCTCCTCATGGATCATTTTTTTTTTTTTAATTTGGTGTAGAGTTCACTGGAAAACTTGAGCAGCCAAGGGAGAACTGCCCCACTTCTCATCTCCTACACCCCGCTTCTTATCTCCTACACCCCACCTGCCACCCATATTCCTTTAGCTTGTCCCTCACTTGTTCTCCATAATATACTGGCCACAAATTCTAAGTCCTGGGAGGTAGCTAGTGTACAGTGGCCTTTCTTCAGCCTCCTTCTGTGAGATGAAGGGATGTCTGTTTAAATAGCCTTTCTGGTCCCTCTCACTGTTCTTGGAAGCACAAGTGGCTGTCTGGATGTGTAAACGGATGTGTCAACACCAGGAAGAGTAAATGTTTGGGTGTTCACTAGAAGTCTTTACTTTGGGCACTGCTGCTGTTTGCAGAAGGCCCGGAGGGCAGTGAGAGGCACTCATTTCACAGCAGCAGTTGAGGATCTCACTGTGGTGAGCGAGCCCAATGGCACAGGCAACAAGCCTCCTGCACATGAAATGATTTTAAAGTATACAGCATATTGTTCTGCACTATTTGAACATTTAGCTTCTTTTTCCAGTCTTTATGTTATCTTGTTCAGAAACTCTCATTTGTTTTATTTTTTTTGGCCAGTAAATTTCCCTTACTGAGACATAAAATCACATGTAAGGTACCTTTTGTAACCTTGTCATCCTAGCTAGCATGTGCCTGGGACCTGGGGCAGCAGTGCTTTTTGGTGCTGAAAACAAAGCAATAACTATATTCAAACAGTAGTTAAGTAATTTAAAAACAGTATATATAAATGAGCACTCTTAGACTCCAGAAAGGATACTTGGAATAATAGACTGAATTAGGAAGAGACAAACCTGCATTTAAATTGCGGTTCTGCTGGAGACATAACCTAGAGCAGGCATCTCATGAGCTCAGATTTCTAATTTGTAAAATGAAATAGTTAAACTGCTGAGCTCTAAGATCTTTTCAGCTCAAAATCATATTCATGGTGTTCTTGATGTCTAAAAGAAATTTTCCCTTATTAAAATATCAATTACCCTCAAATTAGCTTTTATTCATTATATTTAAACTATTTCTTTGTACAGGGAATAAAAAAGGAAATTACTATATTTATTTACAGAGATCTGAGTGCCATTTGGTTATGCAGACTGACTACTTTAAAGTGAAAATAACTTGCAAAATTGAAAACTACAGAGGAAGTCTGAGTTAATGGAAAATCTCTAGCCTTTTTTAAGGACCTTCATCTGAGAATGTGGTTTTAGAATCAGGCACTTCACCATCTGAGGCAAGAAGAGAAAGAGAAAGAAACCAAATAAAATAGCAGCAAACTCTGACAGGAGCTCTCCTCCTAAATTAGACTTCCTGATCTTCACTTGAGAGCCTTCATTTCCTACAGAGGCCTTATTGTTTAATATAAAAGACCCTCTTTCCCCCTCAGTGCATTTGGTTAGAAAATTACACCTGTCTCTCAGGGCTTTTGCCCAAGTTTCTCCCTTATGTACTACTGACATTTCTGCAAATCTCCTCTAAATATTGTGAGAGATAGAAGTGGGTTTTTATTTGGAATGCTAGTTGTGACTTAGGATTATCAGTGAAGCCCCTTTGTTTGGGCTTTATTGAAGCATGTCAACAGCTGTCAGCAATAATACTTGCTCCGCCTGCTGCAACGTGATGTATTGATATGTATACAACAATATGTTATAAATTGAAATAAAATATGCATTTTTTCATAATTTATCAGCATTATGATGGCACAAAAAAGGCAGTCTTATGAATAATACAGAGCTCTTCAGCGGGCATTATGTACTGTAGGTAATAAACGCAGCCTCTCCCCTGGCCTGCCAGGAGAGTTGTAAAGCAGAATGCATTAGTTCAGCCCTGTGATAATAAATCATTTTAGTATGTCAGTAGGCTCTGGCTAACTTTTACTCCTGAGGTCTGAAAGAATAGAGTGCCATACGGCTCTGGATGGTTCCTGAAGTGTTTAGACTGGCTCTGACTCTCCAGGGTAATGTTTTGAGTGAGCGATATGGTTAGATAACAAGTGGCAGTATTTCTCAGGTATCGATATTGTGATGTTTCCTGTTGTTTTATTGCCTGAAGTGGCTGATTTTGTCCTAATTGGAACTGTAGTTCTTCTTTGTGTCTCTATTTGCAATATGGTGTGGTGTTTCTTTAAAAAATAAAAGTTGTTCTGTAATCTTATGCACCTGTTCTAAGTGATATCACCCTGCCTTCTCAGTTATCTTTGCATGGATAAGAAATCAATAAGTCCTTACTGTTCTTGTTTTATCCTCTTGAAAAAATACAGATACCCTTATAGGAAATGTTTTCCTTGGAGCTACAATGGCCATCAGTTCATCACTACTTCATGTGTTCCTAATGGTAATTAGACATCTGCATTGGTAACAAATCACAATTGATTACATGAATAGGATTTAGAGAAATATGCTTACATAAACTTTGTTAGGATAGCTATGTTTTCGGCATGTGTTAATTTCTCCTACTATAACAGCAAGGGTGATGATTTATACCTAAGTACAAAAGGTCCAACTTTAAATCACTCTTTTGGCTAAGAATATACACCTAAAATTTTAACATGTTGCAATTTTCCCATAAGGTAACAAAGATGAAACAAATTTATAAGAAGCACTTAATGGTAGGTAACAGCTGTTCTAAAGGAGATAAAATATATATTTCATTTTGTCCTTATTTTCTTATGTCATACCTGCATAGACTAGTTCTGAGAAAGGGTTTTAGCTCTTTCTTGATGTGTAAGATTGCTCACCCTTGCCTCTGCTGTCTTGATCTAAGTATTCATACATTTACTTCATGCTGATCCACGAACAGTTAAGAAAACAGTGATTTGAGGCACACACACAGTACCATTTACTGCAGTGTAATAGCATGGTTTATAAGTTAAGCCTATTTTAAATATTCAAACTAATTAGAGTCATAAAACTATAATAATAGTGCATTTTAATCCACTGATATATTAACCAATATGGGAGGGGCGTGCTTTTCATACAAAATATCCTGAACTAGTCCTGAAGACTATTTGGAATGAAACAGGTGGGAAATAACAGTTCAGGCCCACTGCTCCTTCATGTCTTTCTAATATAAATGCAGAGACCATTAGGAGCAGCACACCAGCTGAGCTGCATAAAGATGGCCAATTTCTAAGGAAACCAGAATTTATGTAATGCAGGGCCTTTTAGACCACATCAACTTGACTCCATTTGAAAGCAAATATGTAAGCGGTGCAGCTCACAAGGCACGGCATGGCTCTCCCACATTTCAAATGGTTTGTGTGGCCTCTGTTCTGCACCAGCGGGCCCTCAAAGCTGGCTCCCACAGAAGAGATTGCTGCAGTCCAATATTGGGATTAAGAAAGCGTGGAGCACTATGGTGACAGCAATTTTGAAGACAGATGCCTTCTGTTTGTTTCCAGATTGGGGACAGTGAAGAAAAGGGCAGTGCAAAGTCCTTTTCCACGAACTTACCTCTTCCTTTTGCTTTGTGCGTATACCCTACAGAAGAAAATGGAATTCTGACGGCGGGAGGCAAGCTGGACCTCCAGTGATTGTTATGAAACGAGTAGGAAATGTTGACACCAAGGGTATGCTGTCAAATATTTAGCATAAGGCTGTCTACTTCTTTGTGAGAAGGCTCTGTGGTGTACAGGAAAAGCTGCCAATGGCCTTTCCTTTGGATTCATGTGTGGCTAGAGATTTATTTGATGTTTGAGATCCATTGTGCTTTGGAATAGAATCCTCTTAGCATCCCCACCATAAGCTCACATGAAAGATGATTTAAAGTACTGCGGTGGGCTAACATGCCTTGCTTCCTTTTCTGGGAAATGTTATCTAATAAAAAAATTTTTCAAAGAAAAATATCAAATACTCTTTAATAGGGAATTTCATACTTCACTGAGTTGAGGCTTTCTTAAAATGCTTTCATTCAAAGTCATCTTTTGTTTAGAAAGTAGAAATCCAGAAGCCAATCACTCTGGCATGACACTAAAATAAAAGTAAACAGGTCACTGACATCACATTTTCTATGAAATTCTTTTTTTTTTTACCATTTAGAAAAATATAAAAGAAACAAATTATTTCACATACTTATGAAAAAAGTCAACCTTAGATAAAACATGTACATATTTATGCATAGTGTTATAGAGCGCGTGCACACACACACACATATATACACACACACACATACATTCTGACATATATACAAGTTTTTCATCAACTTGGAGAAAAATTCTAGAAAAAAATCCAGTATTGATATTACTTAATGAACTTTCATGGAAAAGTAATTACAAAATCGTGTCTAAACTTATGAAGAATGGTTTCATATATTTAGCTTGATTCCAAGAAAACATGTCAGAAATCTTCAAGAGGATAAATTACCAGTCATTCCTTATAATCTTATTATGTATCCACTACTTTTCTTGGGACCATCATGGATACCATCTCCAGTTCTTTCTTCATCTATAAAAATTTGCAGTTTTCTACTTCTAAGTATTTTGATTTACTTCCTTAAACATTCTTTTTATTCTGTTTTTCTCTGTCAAAATCAAAGCATAAATTTAAATGAGAGAATAAAATACTTTTTTAAAAAAATGGGATGTATTTTACTTGCTTCAAAAGTTTTTGCTTTTCTTTTTACATAATATGTTACATTTAACCTTGGGTAATATTAATTCCACAATGGAACTTTTGAAATGTTTTCAAGATACGCAAAAATGCTTTTAATCACCAGATTATCAATGCTTTTTCTAAAGATCTCATGTAGAGATATTAAGATTTCTAAGAACATTGTGGATATTGAAGGTGTTGAATATTTTTTGATATATTCGTTATCAGGAATACTATTATTTGTTCTAATAAAAATGCTCCTAAGATGAAAACTTTAAAATTGAAGAGCCAAGAAAGTTGTAGCCTCATAATTGATCAGACATAAGATTTTGTGAATGTTATAGTATTTCTTAGATGTAGCTAGAATTGAGTTTAATCTTTGGTTTTCTCATTTAATAATCATATAAACTATGATATATTACTTAAACTCTTTGAATTTCAGTTTCATCATCTGTCAGTCATGAATAATTACTCTCAGAGCTTCTGGAAAATTTGAACATGCCCAATAAATATTATTTTCCTTACTTATATGTTAGAAAAGAATTATTCAGAGTTCCCCAATGTAAAGTTGCCCTTAAGTACAGCAAGTGCTCAGTACAGTGTAGGTGTGTAATGGCTATAATTATTAAGTGAGATCAGAACAACATGAGGCTTGTTTTATATACTTTACAAGTGTAAGTTTTATGAACAGGGAATTAGACAACATTTTTATACCATGAGGAAGGTCTGTAGCAGGACAGGTAGAGACTGCAGTCACTCATCTCTATGAAGATCCCTTGTCACATTCACTACTTTGCATGAAGGCATCTCATTACATCAAATCTGGTATATGAAATGCAACCTCCCTTAGTATCCCACTAAACACAATGAATCCTGAGCACCAAACATGGGAAGGAGGAATCCAGGACCAGATCAAACAGAAATCTGCTGGTATTAGGGCCTATATCCACCCAGGTGGTGCCACTGGCCCCAAAGAAAAACCCAACATGAGTATTGGGGTTTAGAAAAAAGTATGCAGCAGGCTTAATGGTTCTAAGGCAATGGAGCATTGTAATCCATAATTGTAAGTATGACATTATGAATCACAATGAACAGAGAAACAGAGGAACAGGCAGATGACCAGACTAAAAGAACCAGATAAAGTTGTTAATCCCCAGCAGAAAGCTTGACAATCCTTACCAAAGGGGGAAAATTGTTCCAGAGCTTATCTTTTCTTGAGATAATTTGTAGAAGTGGGTTTTAGGTTTCTGGAGACAACTTGGGCAGAAAGTATAGACTAAGAGAAAAGCACAAAGGTCAGAGAAGGAAGCTACAAAGTCTTATGTTCACTTAAAACTCTTCATTGTGTTTCTCATGGTGTCATTCAGAATTTAATTAATGAATTTATTGATTTATATGTATCAGGAATTGAACCTAGGCATGCTTAACTACTGAGCCAAACCCCAGCCATTTCTATTTTTTTAGACTGGGTCTTGCTAAGTTGCTGAAGCTGGCTTTGAGCTTGAAGTCTTCCTGCGTTAGCCTCTCAAACCATTGGGATTACAGGCATTTGCCACCATACTGCCTGGAATTTTCTTTTGAATGATTTCATTTTTATATTTCAAGACCCCTTCTGACTATATTTGTATTTCCTCTTGCTGCTGCTTTGAATAGATCTGTAACTTACACCCCAAATAACCCAGAAATTCACATTTTACCTATATGTGATATCATCTTGGCCATGACTAGAAAGAAGCATGTCTCTACAGTTCTTGAAGTGACTTTCTAAGTATGGTGAAGCATAGTGCTGACTCATTGACATTATTCCTTAAGGAATTTGGAGAAGAAGTGTACACTTTAATAAGGTTCAACAGCCTTGGAAAATATGTTCCAAAGAATTCATTCCATTAGGAGTAATGTTTTAGACCTATGTTTGACAAAATAAAGGATGTCTCAATCTCCACATCTCAGTGACTTCATTTAATAAATGTTTACATCCCACTTTAAAAAGTCTAATGTGAATGTTGCTGGTGAGGCAGCTCTCCTGGGTGGTTCATGTCTGAGACAAGTCTCAGAACTCTGGGGTCTTTGCACTTTATGACTTCCTCGCCATTCCTGAGTCCCTCGATTCCAGCTGCTCAGTCTGGGTGCGGTGGAAGTGAATGGGAGATGGGAGGGACAGTGGACTAGGTCTGGAAAAAGTCTTGGTGACTTTCACCCTCTTTCTATCAGCCAGAAATTTGTCATGGAATTGCACCTAAATCCAAAATACTTGGGAAATGTAGTATTTCTGGTGCTTATGAGGAATATGAACAGGCACACAGTGTTGTGTCTGTCACTGCCTCTATAGTGCTTATCCATGTCCACTCAAGTGACTGGTCTATTGCTTTTCCCCTTTACCAGCTCCTACTGTTCTCCCCTACAGCCCTGTTTCTGCTCTATCAAGAGCTATCACCTGGAATGGCTGTAAAGCCAGTGGCTGCTCCCCACCCTCTCAGCCACTGTTAATTATGAATGCAATGGAAAGGTGCCAGCAACTTGGAGGATTTCCTTAGAATCTTTAACAGTTCTTCCCATGTTTTTTTAAAAAGTAAACTCACCATTAATGCATACTTCTAGTATGTTGTTCTCCAAGTGGCAGAAATAACTCATCCTGGCAAAAGGAAATCACCCTGGAAATTACCAGAGGATGTGACATGGATTATTTAGTGTAATGGCTGAAGGTGTTTTCAGTAAAATGCAGTGTATGCTGTGTTCCCTGATCCCATTTGTCCTCTTAAAATTAATTTCTGTAGTGTTTCACAGTTACCTGTTTAATTATTCATTCCAGATGTCATGGAGAATGATACAGTACTGCAAAATAAAGCCAATAAAACAAGTTTCTAATGCTAAATATCAAAGCTGGAAAATATGACCATTACAAATAAGCAAAAATCTGTCTTCCCTTTCCATAAGTATTCTACAAAGGCATTCCATGCAATAAACAATAGTGTCGCTTAGATTAATTTGAAGATGTTTGCATAAATATGCTGAGTTTTATAGATTTTTTTCCCCTCTACAGTTTGTTAGTATCACAAAAGTACATGTTCCCAGGCAAAATACTCACCTTAGTCTTTCATGCCTTAGAAACTTCCACTTGTGGTAGTGTGCTGTGGGAGACAGAAGAATGAGCTTTCAAGTCAGGTTCGGCCTTTGGCACACTTGTTTGGGCTACTTGCCATCTTGAAGAGTGTTTCCCATCTTAAAGTATACTTCACACAGTTATTGTGTGTATGGAGCAAAACCTGAATTTTTATTTAACTTGCCTCTTTGGCTGACTCGCCTCTTTCTTAAAAAGTGATGAATTTCTATTAATAATTCTACATGAATTATAAATGACAAAGCTGATTTCACAGGATAAAAATATAAGTAAAAAGAATAGCATGAATTGTTATGCCTTAATAAAGATTGCTAAATGAGAAAGAAAATTAATTTATTTTAAATATTTAACATTTAAAATTATTTTACTTAAAATATTATAGCAGATAGGGTAATTTTAAAACTAAGTTTCCTTATTATAAAGCATATGATTGAAACTTTATTAACTTCAATATCATCTCCTTTCAAACCTGAGCTCAATGAATCACACCTCACCAGATTCAAAACTCAGAAATTAAGGCAGAACCTTCGTATATTAAAGACACGATAACAAAAACAATTTTTAAAAGCCTATTGTAAAGTCTGGAAATAATGCTGAAGAGATTCCCCAGAGGGGGGGAAAAAACACAGAAAAGATCAGCTTAGGAGGATAAATTTCCTTAACAGAATTCTAAAAGGAGAGGAACTATAAAATGCGAGAGGGGAAATAAGACATGAGAGAAGAAAATTTCCTATTGCTGAATGAAAAATAAGAATCTTCAAAGAGCCTAAAAATCTTCCAGAAAGGAAAAAAGTGGTTATGAATAAAGGTTCCAAACCCAAAGTGGCACCTGAATTTCCATCCGTCTCCCTACCTACAGACAAAGGAGCAGTCCTTTCAAATTTTGTGCGATAAGATTTCAAATTATAATTCTACATCCAGTCAATCTTTCTTTAAACTAGGAGCTTAACAAAAAGACCATTTCAGAAATGGAATAGCTTTGAAGCTTTTACTTCTAAGTTACTAGAAGGTGTATTCTACTCATGAAAACCAAGAAAGGGCAATTCAAAACATTAGAAACACTGGAAACACTCTGGTGAGGTCCATTACAAAGAATTCCTAGATCATCATCCATACATTAAAAACAGTCCCCAGGTCAGGAAGAAAACATACAATGGAAGAGCACAGAATAGAAATTGATTTAATTCAGGAATAAAATTGCTAAGAATCTAGAAGCTGTTAATAAAGATCCCTTTTCCCCCCCTACAAGACAAAAGAAAGGTACTCAGAAAAGCCAGAAAGAGCAAAAAAATAAATAAGCAGAAATGTACTGCTCCTGTTAACCCCTTAAACTAAATAACAAAAAAAAAAAATCATGGCCTAATTTTTTTTTAATTAAAAAAATTCAGAGTACAAAATATAACATAATTTTGTTGTTGTCGTTCTTTTTTTTTTTTTTTCTTCCTTTGTGATAGTGCCGTGATCGAACACAGGGCCTGACACATTCTAGGCAAGCATTCTACCACTGGGCTATTACTGCAAACTTTTCAGCAGTTGAGAGAATGGAAGAAAAGAAAGCCATTTGATAATAATGACAGGAGATTTTAATTTAAAAACAGGTAATTACAATTGGACTGAAAGAACACACACACACACACACACACACAAACACACACACGACAGAACAAAAACAAATAAAATCCTTTACCCAGGGTTACCATGTCCCAATGGTCCTAATTCTTCCCTTAATCTTGCCCTGGATCCCTGCTTCACCATATGAAATTCACAATTATGCTTTTGCTGAATGTTGAAACTCTTTGCCAAATAATGTGTAGGCTAAGTTCTGTTTTCTGAAGCTATTTTAAAGTAGTTCTGACAGCATTCAAATTGGAGGAAGACAACAAACTCTTGCTGGATGGCCTCAAAGGTACTAGGAACATTTGAAGAACAACTACAGTTTCATTAGTGAGAAATGCAAAGTATTCTTCGGCAAAGAGAGAGAGTTTTACCTCCCCCCTCATTTTCAATCCAATTTAGTAGAAAATTGCAGTCCTGTAACTTGTGCCCTTTTGCATGTGATACCAAAACTCTCATTTAGCAGAGATAAAATCGTACAAAGTTTGACTAAATTGACTCTTAGGTTAAAAGAGAAAATGTGGTATTTAATTGTAGTCATCCTCTAGGAGACATAGGAATCCTGAGGTTGGAGAAATCCCATGGAATGGCTTGTAAGTATCCTGGATAAACTTTGCTATATTAGGGCAGTGACATCTTTGAAAGCTCACTATCCCATCTGTCTTATGAGAGACCAATATACGTTTTCTAGTCCAAATATATCTTTTTAACTTTAATGTTAATTTTTAATATTATAGAAATAATGTAGCAAGTTAACATACCCAATAATCCTACCCAGAGAAAAACACTACAAATATATGTAAGTGTTCAAACAGAATATTAAGAATTGAATTTTAAAATTGTTCCCAGTTAAATTTTATAAGGCTAGAAAATTCCTCTTGTGTATTCACATGCTTTACTGTTTATATATTACACATTCCTTTATTTTCATATTTTCCTGGCTAATAATACATTCTTCCAGTTGAATAATCCTTTGTTAATAAATTTGAAGATTTAACAATGTCAAATCTGCATTACCACTCTAGTTTACTTTTTGTGTAAATTTCGTGTCTACACAGACTTCATACCCTGTACCTAAACTTAATTTCATTTGTTGCTTTATAATTTTTTTAAATGACTGGTTTTTTTTGTAATGGAGTCCTTTATAAATTACCTGATGAAGATTGCACAAGAAAAAGTTATCTACCAAAGCTAGACTATAAATTAGAAAGTGGTTAAAGGCATTAAAATGAACTAATCTTGTGAACTAGAAGTAAAAGTGTCCTAGAAAGGAATGTAAATGTGCCAGATTACATTTAACATTTGGATTCTCACCGTGTATCAATTAAAAAGATAAGATTTGAGGGAAACATTTCTTTGCCTTTAAGACAGGCTATACTGGTCTGTCCTTTGCCCTGGCTAAGGGAAGTCAGGTCTCTTAGACTTCCTCCATTCTTCCTTGATACAGCCCTGCCTGCTGTGTGATACTGTACTGACTTTGACCTTATTTTCAACTTCCTACTGTTCTGTTGCACTTTTTTGCTCTGACATCATCCAAATAGTGCTCTTTTGGAATCTAGTTCTGGGTTGTTCCACACGTTCTTTATTAAAAGCCATAAGCATTGGGTGATCATTAATTCTCGAAGAAATGCTAGGGCAAATAACTATTTAAAATAGATAAAAGAAAGCTAACCACTTTCTCTAGTTGTTTTAAGTCATGAATATAATTAGTTAAAAACTTCTTCATTGTTGGTGTTTTTGGTGTCACCGTGGAAAGCTGGCAGATACAGGCAAGACACAGGGGAAATATGAAATCAAACCTTGTTGTGGACACTCATTTCTCAAGTCTGGGCTTGGAATTCAGATTTCTTCTCTGCAATATATTAAATCATCAACATTTGGTTATTTAGCAGGCTTATTGTTTCTGGCTTCATATCCAGATTGATTTGAGATATTTTCTTTCCAAGAATTTGTTCATTTTATGATCCTCAGGTTTTTGAGGCTTAGATATTATTCTTATGATCTTTCTCTCATACTTCCAATATTCAGAAATAGAATTGCTTTACCCTTTCATATATTTGTTATCAAGGAGTAAAACTTTCAGAGTAGTTGTTCAGGTAACAAAATTATTTTAATTTAATATCGTGGTAAATGAACTCTAAATACTCCTTTCTATGCTTTTACATTTTCAAATTTAGTTTTCAAAGCATATTTCGCTGTGTATTTGTGTTTCACAAAAACAGACTTGGCAAACTCTGCCACTAAAAGCCATTTAAGTATATTTATTGAGACCTGTACAATTTGGATTTTTCATTTCTGTGCTGCTATAATAATATTTGATAATACCATTTTATGATGCTTTCATGAACAAAAGTATATTACAAAAATATGTATATGCCACTAAATCCTAATAAAAATGGATGTGGTACATATATCATTATTTGTTTATCTGTTTTCACCTCTGAGTAAACTCTACCAGTATTATTCTAAAGTAAAGCTTATAAGATTTATTAATTTATATGTTTATTTGTTTGCACAATATTTTATATAATGTATCTTATCATGTTATTATTATGTACATATCACTGGTTAATATATTCTAAAAGTGAAATACTATGTAATAATCATAGCAATGCTAGATTACTTTTACATAGCTCTTTTATCTTCCTAAAACTTTTTAAATAGGTAAATTTATAAATATATATAGTTAAGAACCAAAGATCCTATGGCAATAAGTGATGTAGCAAAGTCACAAAGCCTGATAAATTCAGTGCTAGAATTAGCATTTCCTGAATCACAGGTCAATAATGTCTCAAATGCAGATAGTCAATAGCAAAAATTAAAATAACTAAATAACTCTATGTGAAATGATTCAGCAAACTATCCGGCATACCCAGATATGTCCCTAATTAAAATCTAACATGTATTAGAAATATTTCATAATATGTAGGTTTATTTTTTCCCTTGTGATCATTATCTCTTCTTTGAGAAATGACCCCTAATAAAGATATTCATTTGGTCTCAGGATGTATGTACATAAAGGAAATAAAAACCTTAAGAGTTCTCCCTATTATATCCGTAAGATATTTGTCAAATATCCCCAGGGCCTTTCACATACTGGTCAGCCACACACAGTGAGCATTATGAAAGTTCATGTAGTTTTGCAGTATAACTTTGTGATCCTTCCAAGCTATTATATCTTCTAAGACTTCCTTGTGCTTTATTGAAAGCTTCAGGGAAAATAAATATGTCTTTCTAGACCCAGAACTTGAAATGACAGCGGACTCAAGAGATCAAGGTTATCAAAACAGGAGTTCTGTGTTATGGCTTCTGTTTATCTGCAGAAGAGCAGTCAAGGTGAAAGGGGTTGTTGTTATTTTTAAAGTATCGAATTATATGGACGAGGAATTCTTATCGCTACAGATTATTTTTGTTTCCAATTCTAAATGTTGACCTTATTTTTGATATCATCTCTGTCCTTTGACTGTTATTAGCTTACAGATGATTGCTGAAAAATATTTCCTAAACTTGTATATCATAGGTTATTGGGAATGTTTGGGTATGTGTTTGCTTTCAAAGCAAAAGAAAAGAAAAAAATGCAGAATTTAGGTTACAGGAAACACAGACAGACAGGCATCAGACCTGTTAGAATATAATGTCTTGCCTTCCAGGCACTCACTTGGAAGATTTCTAGTGTTTTATACTTAATGTCGTTAGTTTTTCTTAAATCTCAATATTTGAATAATTCTTCTTGTTCTTCTGTACACCAATGGAATAACTACACTATTGTTTTGGTGAGAATCATGTCTGGTTTGGATATGGTATGAATGAATTAGAACTATACATAGACTTCATGAACTTTATGTAAGATTAAGGGTATGAATCCAAGTTATAAGGGTGTCATTCTCATAAAAAGTGAGATCACATTATTGTGATGTTTATGGGATGCCTCTATTTCTTCATGTACATAATTTAGACATTTTTATAACTCACTTAACTCAGAGGCTCATCACAGTTAGTCATACTGCATATCATAATCTGAATTAAAGAAAAAGCTAAATGTAATAGCTTTTCAATAGTGGTAGTTAGGAGACTTTTTTTTTTTTTAAATTGCAGAATAGCAAAAGAAAACAAGCCTAGATAATGGTTAACAAAATTTAAGTGTTAGAATCTTACCAAAATATGATTAGAATTGGAAATGGCCTAGGATTTCTTTTTTAGATCCTTACAGTCCTAGGTTTGAAATCAAACCTTTATAGTTATTAGCCATGTGGTCTCAGCAAATATTTTAACCAATTTAATCTCCTTGAATCTTACATGGCTTATCTCTAAAAGTGATTGCTATGATTTATATATGAGATATTCCCCCAAAGTTCAACTGTGAGACTACTAGGACTTTCAGAGGTGAAATTATTGGGTTATGAGAACCTTAACCTAAATGGTGCATTAATCCACTACTAGGAATTAACTTGGTGATAACTATAGGCAGCCATGGTGTGGCTGGAGGGTATGGATTACTGGGGGCGTTTATATTGTTTGTCCCTGGTGAGGAACACTGTCTTTTCTGGTGGCCATAGTCTGAGATGCTTCCCTTCCCCTCACCTTTCTACCATGATGCTCTGCCTCACTTAGGGCCCAGAACAATATAGTCTACTGTCCATATATTGAGACATCTGAAACTGTGAGCCCCAAATAAACCTTTCCTTCTCTAAAATTGTTCTTGTCGGGTCTTTTGGTCACAGCACTGAAAAATCTTATAAAACAGTGACTTACAGTAAATTTCCAACTTTTAAATACATCATCTCAAATGGATATTTTTAAAATGTCGAGCACAAATTCATAACATGGTATATGTTAAAAACATTTAATCCTTCTCTCTTTGCAGGTATTAAATTTATAGAATATTTCACATGCTCTGCGTTTGTGTTTGCATGTATGTTTGTGTGGTTCTATATATATGTATATAAATATATATGTATATTTAGATATATATACACATACATAGATAGAAAGAGTTATATATGTCTTCAGAGTATTTGGACTACAAGTATAATATTTCTTTTAAGTTTCTTGTTTAATCTTAAAAATTTATATGCATTTTGTATTCCACACCTTATTATACTTTTAAATATTAAAATAGTATTTTCACATTCACCACTTTTTAAAATATTATCTACTCCAAAAGATATTCCATATTGTTTTTATGATTTCTTGTACTTTTTTTTGCTACTACATATCCAAGGAAAAGTGTGCATCGTCTAGTTTCAAACCACAACATTAAATGGGACTTTGAGGATGATTTGTGAACAGTTTTTTAAAAAGATATAAATAAGGATGTGAAGGATTAAAGAGGTAAGGATGTTTGGAGAGCTGCAAGATCGCTGCATATCACTCATAGACACTTAAATTTTTTCTTTCTGCTAGCAAATCAGGTTCATAATCCTGAAAGGAAGTTAAATCCTTTTCACTCATGTTGACTTTTGCATGATCGATTTTGAAGAAAGTCCCTTTATGTAGTTAAAAGTTCTCCTTTTATTAATGGACATCACAGCCTTGTGGAAGAGTTTACCATCTATAACTTTTTATCACTCTTGATTGGCCAATTGTTCATGTTACACTTTTTCCCCAGCCCCTATTGAAACTATATAAGTACATGTGGCTGTGGAGTAAGATGTATTTCAGTCCTTACTTAATTTCATTATGGATTTAGACTTAGTGATGTGGATTGGTATATACATTTGTTTGGTGAAAATCTAAAAGCTACAAGTAATTAGTTCATAATATTGGCCCTAGTACTCACAGTCAGCTATGACACATAGGAACTGAAGAATTACCCACTAGAAGCACATGAACTCATGGCAGAATAAAGACGGTCCTCAGGGAGACCCCCACAGCAGTTATACTTATTGCTTCAAGTCCTCTATTTTCATAACGTTGTCAGTGTTGGCCAGTAAATCAGTAACACCACCAGTCAGACCATGCCCTTGGCAAAATAGGATGCGGCATAATTACAAAGGAGATTTTTAGAGAAAACTCTCCAGAGTCCTCTGTGCTGACTGCCTAAGGGTGATTTCCTGCTGGCCTGTGATTTGATCACAGTCATAGGATCTCATGCCCACAGGCTTCCCAGAAGTTCTCCTTAGCCACAAACCATATTCAGAAACTTCTGTATCTCCACATAAAACAAAGGCTACATACACCCAATTATAAAAATGCTGCTTAAAATGAAAACATCAAAGATCACACCTGTTTCCCCTGGAAATCTCACATACAGCTAGATTTCCACAGAAATTTAATTCAGCTAATCATTTAATATGTTTTTATTTAAATGTTGCATGAGCTTTATGGGATTAGTCATCATTTTGCTTGCATGAAAGCAATGCTAATACTGATACCACCTGAGCACACTATTGGAAAGGTGATTGTAGAACTGTGGTCTGCTTCCTCGGTAGCACATGTCCACCAAATGTAAGTTCCCTTCAAAGAAGTGCATTTGCATTTCTAGATAGGCTAATACTTGAGTAAGCTTGGACTTTGGACAGGTTAGGTAGCAGTATCTTTATTGTTGCTCCTGTATCAGTCACATGAGGCTTTATCATAGACACACAATTGCTGAGCTCAGATTTTATAATTCATTTGATTCTCTTTCTAGTACCTACTATGAACGAGGTACAAACTCTGGCTCAAAAATATCATGCTCTAGCTTAGGATCACAAATCTAAGATATTAGTGGAGAGGTATAGACTGTGGAGTTATTTTCCCTTAAGAGGTCAGGAAATACTTTACAAAATACAGAAAGCTATTTTAAGGGATAAAGAGGGCTTATTGAGTAGAGAAGGTGAAGAAAGTCATTCTGGTAGTATAGCCCTGAAGCATTATTGAACTTGTACAAGACTATTATGAGTCTTATATAATGCAAGATTCAAGCATGCAACATATATGTTATCTTTCAAGCTTTAAAGTATTTCCATGTATGTTATATGCATGAATCTTTCACCAGTCTTGTAAATAATAGATCAAGAGGAGGTAAGTGACTTATGTGGTTTCTGAAATAGAATGTTTTAATTAATTTCTTCTCAAATATATATTTTTTATTTTCAAATATATTTGCTGAAAATTTAAAATAAACCTTGACTGAGTGCTTATATTAAAGCAGTGTTTCTCAAGCTTTATTTCATTATCACCCCATCTAAGAAGACTTTTCGGAACTCTCTTTCCTCTTTGCTCTCTTCTGCGAAATCTTAACACCTCTGACATAACATATATCTGGTGAGTACAGTAGCCCTTTGTAGAGTCACACACCATCATAGAACTGATTTTTACCATCGTCTGAAGAACCAGGTTTTACCAACTTGAAAATGACTTGTGCTCCATTAGAGACATTCTGATAGATGCTAGAGTTATAAAAACAAATAGGATACAGTCCTTTTCCTGATTACAGCAATGATTGATATAAGAGAGATATAAGCAAATGATTTCTGTAAAGAGTAGTGAGTGCAGCAGAAGAGTAGCCATGGTACAAAATACAGAAGATGCCATCTTCAACTTTGGCTGGGAGCAGTTAGAGGAGATTTCATAAACCTTCTTCATAAAAATACTGCATAACTACATGATTCGTTAAGAAATCTCCATAAAATGAAAAATTTTTTTCTACAGTTCTCCTCTTTCCATCCTCAGTTCTCATCAGAATCATCTTGAATAGTCCCTTTACAGCAATCTTGACTTTTTTTAGTTTTCCTCTGAAAATTTTTCTAGTCCCTACTACCAATCCATGGCACTATTATTTAATGGATACAGCTAAGAGGCTGTAGATAAATCATGAAGTTATAAGAGCCTTACTTGAAGTAGAACTTTGGAGAGTAAGATTTTTTTTTGTAAATATCTCCTTGTATTATATCACAGCAGCTTCATATAGTCCAGGAGTTAACTCTATATTGAATTTCAGATCACATTTCTTCCAGAGTATAGTCTCCATAATACCTTAGAAATCTATTGTTGGTTACATATGAAATAGATTTGGTCAGGTTGAAGTTATAATGTTTTACATATATTGCGGGCATATTATATGTGATAAGCACAGGATAATTATTTTATGGACATTACTTAAATTAATTTAATCTATTCAGTATTTCTGTGATATTTTTGCTATTATGCCTATAAATTATATATATGGGCATATTATATATGGGGAAAATCTAAGATTTGGATAGGTTAAGTAATTTTCTTAAGTCCCTGCAGTTTTAAAGTAGTTGAATCTGAAATCTTGCTTCCGTATCATTTTTATAACAACCTTATGACATTGAAAAAAATAATTTTTTATATAAAATTTTGCAATAATCCTAAGTTGTTTTTAATTATTGAGATCATTTATCAGTTTATCCTTTATTGAAGAATACTATGGCCTATGGGCAAGGCATGTTTTTCTCAAGAAATGGGAAAGCAAAAGCATGAATATTGGTTGTCTGACTACTGTATACCACACTGTGCTGGACTCTTGACAATGATCCAATTCTCACTTTGATTTGTGAGGTTACATTAAGATCTTCAAATGTCAGATGAGGTACCTGAGATTTGAAGATTTACCACTCTGTCTTTTTATATATATCACAGTATTTATATGTATAAAAGAAAAAATGGCTATCTGTAGGCCTTATGGCTTCAAAAATAGTCTTTTGTGAATCAGATGATAATGCCAGAAACATGAAGTCTCAGGAGACATTGTCAAAGATGAAATCCTAGAGTAATCTGAAACCCCAAACAAAGAACTGAAACAAATACCATGTGGTATTAATTGTCTTCATAAACAGGGCAAAACAGTTGTCAAATAGCAAATAATCCAATAATATGTTCATATGTAATTTCCAAAGCTTTGGGGTAGGTACTAATGTTCAACAAAGGGTGGCGTGTATTTATATTTGAATACTAAAGTGGCAAATATTCTGAAATTATTTTTGCAAAGTGGTTACTCAGTGATGTTAGATTCATAGTCTCTTCCATTTTATATTTCATTTGATATACCTTTTGGGTAAAGCCTATTTTTTCTTTCTAAAAACATTTTTTTTTTTTACAAAATGTGATATATCACATTAGTAAGTATATTTATAATAGGATATCTAAAGCCATTTTATGTTATTTGGGAAAACATATTCCTATTAAAAACTGTACATAGAAATAAATTCCAGATAGATTAAAGACCTAAATTTAAATACAACACTCCCCCTCAAAAACAATACTGTAAAAGTACTAAAATAAAGTACTTTTTAATAGTCATTGAGTAGGGAAGGCCTTTCTAAGCACCACAAGAAAACTAATTTGCAACTTGGGAAAGTAACTGTCTAGGTCCACTTATTTTGTACTGCCATAGCAGAATATCATATCTTGTGTAATTTATAATGAAAGCAAATGTTTTTGGCTCACGGTTCTTGAGAGAATGGGGAGTCCAAGATCAAAGGGCAAGCATGAATCAAGAAACATCCTTCTGTAGCCAGGTGCAGTGGTGCATGCCTATAATCCCAGTGACTGATGAGGCTAAGGCAGGAGGATAGCAAGTTGAGGCCACCTTTAGTAACTTAGACCCTGTTTCAAAATAAAAAAAAAAGTCAATAGAGTTGGGGACATAGTTTAATAGTACAGAGCCCCTGGGTTCAATCCTCAGTGCTGAAGGGAATGAGGGAATAAAACAGAGGGAAAGAAAGAGACTTATTCCCATGACAGAATGGCAAGAGAAGGAGAAAAAGAAGGCCTACCTTGTCCTTTTATAAGGAACTCAGTATAATAATAATGAACCCATTCCCATACCAATCCAATTATTCTGGCCTTATGGCCTAAACACCTTTCATAGGTCTCATTTTTCAACACTATTGCAACAGGAACCAAGTTTCTGATACATGCTGTTGGGGTGCACACAACAGTAAGTATAAGCAAAAATAAAATATCTCTAATATACAAAGAACTGATATAAATAAATAAAAAGTTAAATAATCCAATGACCCAAGGCTAGGATTAGATAATACTGAATAATGGTAAAAAATATTTTTAAAAAAATATTTCATGCTAATGATCAGGCAAATGCAAATTATCAGTTATCAGAATGACAAAAATGAAACAAATATATATAATATCCAGAATGACTGAGCATAGAGAAAAAGAGTAAGCTTTCTCTTTCTTTACTATTTGAGAGACAGTGAGGAACTGCTGTGTGTATGTGTGTGTGCATGTGTGGGTGCGCGTGTGCGCATACTTATGTATATGTTTTTGAAGTGTTATTACAATTTGCATATCATAAGTGTCCATGCGTGGATTAAACATAATAAAGTGATGGGCTTTACATGTTAACAATATCTAGAAATTTTAAAGATCATCTCTCACTCTTAACCTCATCTTCCTTTTTCTTCACCTTGTGACTTGCTGTATTAAAGAGCACTATTCAGTTGCTCTTAACCCTTCCAGACTTGCAAAGAGGATTTAGTTTGGATCATAGTTACATTTGCAAATGCCATCCTCAGGACCTAAGTACATTATAACAGCATTGATGGTTCCATTATCACAGCTTGACCATGCCAGGCTTTATACCATTGCTAAGTAATCTGTGTCAATTGTTGCTCTTGAGGATGAAGGACAAAATATTTCTTAAGATAAAACGAAAGCTTTATAAAAAAGCAAAATCTACCTTTCCCCCCACAGTATCCTATCTCTAAAACACTACCATGTTGTAATATTTAATCCCTGAGACAAATTCTTTCAAATATTCTGTCCCTTTCTTTAGTAACTTTATCTCAGAAGCCATTTCCATTTAGGGCAAGTGGTTCTAACAAACATAAAAGGCTTTTTGCATGTTCATAAAATTCATATAGAATTAAGGGAAATATACAGATCTAATAGCTGAATCTCATGAGCATAGGAAAGTTTTGCTACCAGCCTTCTCTGATCTGAAATGTAAATTAGGCCTCCTGCTAATAATATATTTACTTCAGCACACATAATAACTATTAAAAATCCTTTTCTTACATCTGGCAAAATTTCTTGTTACACCAAATCATCAAAAATAGATGAAAGCATTAAAAAGTTTGAATATCCTTGTCAACAATTTAGTATGCAATATGATTTTTCTCCCAAACTAATACTTTTGTGCCAAATGATTATATATTTTAATTTGGTTTCAGTATTTTTTTAAATATCACATCACTCAACAAAGATATGTTGAGATGTCTATGTGATAAACAATAAAGGCATTAAAAGTAAAAAAAAACCCACTAATCCTGGTAAAGGTTTATATGGGAAAGTTATACACTTGCCTATGTAAGGTAATTTGCAATACACAGGATATCACAGGAGTTCAGAATGGGGCAGATGGTATCCTGTATAATAACACTTGTTTGGCTTCAGGAAGTTCATGTAGGTTGAATATTTGTAATTTTAAAGATCTACAATGTGATATTGATATGTATCCTGGGCCGAGAACCACTTGGTTCAAAGATGTTAAGACTAAAATATTAGGTATCATTGTGAAGGAGTTACAGTGTTACATTAAGTCATTAGGACTTCAAGGACTTGGCTTCCCAATTTACTGCCCACTCTTATAGAATGCAACCTGCCTTCATAAAATGTCAAAATGCTGTAGATCCTCTAGAAGTGTATACAGCCAGTATTCATATTTAAGAATATGTATGAGTCATTCACTGTTTTACTTGTTATGTGGGCTATTAATGTCTCATAGAAGCTGAAATAAATTTGAATCTGATGTAAAAATTTGTTCATTTGACAGAGAATCAAGAGGAATGGGTGACTTTTAAACGACAACATTAGAAAATGATCAGAATCATCACAGAAGATTGCTTAGCTTTATAAAAAGTTATTGCAATTTTTTTAAACATACTGCATATGAAATATTAGACTTGGAAAAATATCAGTTTTTATTTTTAAAGAAGACAGTCACTGTGACAGATTGAGGATAGTACTTTTTACAGCTTCTAGCAGCTGAATGAGAAGAGAGCTTTGTCTCTTCCTATTGCTGAAATCTTACTGCCCTCAATCAGTATCAGGCTTCTTTTTCTACCATGTCCAAATACTAAAACTCCAACAGTATTATTTTAAATACATTTGTACAGCATGTTCCACTTTGTTCAAAGTAGCTTCATGATCATTATATTTCCATTTGATGTTTTTATTTTTTTCTGAGTATTTTCATATCTATTGGCAGTTTTCCCTCTTTGCCCAAATGTTTTTTTATGGAGCCGGAAAAAAAGACACATTTCAAGATCCTCTGTAGTAAAAAGAACCTTGTAAAGCTGTTTCTCTGAACTTAGAGCTTGGCAAATACAGGGTTTAGGGGCTATGGGTATAGTTCAGTTGGTAGAGTCATTGCCTTGCATGTACAAAGCCCTGAGTTCAATACCTAGCACCATACATAAAAAATAAATAAATAAAAATAAAAAGTAGGGTTTATTCTTTTAGTAAACCCAGGTCTTGTACCACCTTCACAAGTCTGCCTGTATATACTTGAGGCCCCTGTGCTTATTCTGCTTCTGAGTTCAGTGGCTTTTTCTCCTCCCCCTGAATTCAGAGGGCAGTAGTTCCAATGTCCCTGGTTGCCAGATCACACTGCTCTTCTTTGCGTTAGATCCAGAAATTCTGATTGCCTACTAGGCCTGGATGTTCCATGGACAACATAAACTCAGACTATCAAAAATGATACTTTTGTCTTATTTCCAGACCCTTCCTTCCCCCATATCATCCATCTGTGTGAACAAGAACACAATTCATATTCCCTCCAAACCAGAAATATGAAAATCATCCTATTAATTAAGAATCTCAATCCTTACATGTCTGTTATAGCCCCCATTTCATATTCAAATCCAACTCCTACACCTTTTCTTAAATCTGTCCTTTTCTCCTCATTTCCTCTGTGCTACTGTATTAGTTTATCCTATTACCAGACTTCTGCTTATTATTTTCCATCCCAGCTCCAATTTTCTATCCTCCCCAATCCCTATCTTGTTAGAATGATCTTTATAAAATGCAAATATACTTTTTTTTATTTGCTGGCTCAAAAGTGTTCCTTCCTGCCTAGGTGATGTCCAAATTCACGAGTCATTTCTTTCTGACAGACAGATCCTGCTCCAGAGGAGTCTCACTGTTGGCCACCTGTATGGGTCACTGACTGCTCTAATTTGGCTCATTCTACACCCTGTGCAGAAAAGGCCTTTGATTGTCACTTATACCAGCTTCCCTGGGAACTCAATTCTCCAAACTGGACTACTAGGTCCTATTTTTTGAGGTGTCTTTCCCAACTTTCTAAGAGAGTAGATCCTTCCTCTTTGTGCCCCATCTATGGACTTCTCTGTGAACTTGTGAACTTGTCTAAGGCTCACTCTGTGAACTTGTCTAAGGCTCACTGCTGGCCAGGGGCCCTGCATAGGCCGTGCAGTCATTGACAGGCACCAAGAAGGCATTTAATGAGTTTGACACAAAGAATGAGCTTGAACGTCTATTTCATTTTCATTATACTACAACTGTCCTCCAAAATTTTGGTCAGTTTTGAAGAAAAAAAAGTATTGGGGGACAGCTGAGGCTGTGTTTATGAGTCTGCGTTTGTAACCTGACTATATGGATCTGCCAATATATTTTGACTTTCTATTAGAAGATAAATCCATATTTAGCCTTATTTCTTAGAAAATAAATCTGTTGAGGCCACTTTTTCTTCCTGTCTTGGAAAACAACACCTATTCTTAATAAGTTGAAGGTCTGGAATCAGGAAAAACCCACCATCGAGTTCAGGTTTTATTGAACAAGTATGGATGGTGGTGTGGCTCAGTGGTAGAGCACTAGCATTTGTGAGGACTTGGATTTGATCCCTAGCTCCGTAAAAAATAAAAATTAAAAATATTAACAGTGTTTAGATAATGAGAATCTGTAATAAGTGTGTTTTCTTAGTATCTTTCATTTCCAGAGGCCCAGATGCCATCAATTCTTTGCACAGATGATCCCTAGGGGAGTTAAGTTTGATTGTCAGTACATCAAGTTAGGGTTCTCAGAGTCAACTCTGTGATCCTCCCTCCCTCCCTTCCTTCCTCATTCATTGACATTCCAGTAAGGATTAGACACTCTCCACAGTGCTCAGTTGGTAGAGTGCTTGCCTTACATGCACAAAGCCCTGGGATCAATCCCTAGCACCAAACAACAACAACAACAACAAAGTAGGGTTTATGTTTTTAGTAAACCCAGGACTTGTATCATCTTCATCAAATTATTCTTTTATTTATGTGCAATTCCTGAGGCTAAAAGTGAGTTTTTAGAAGTCTTGATCAGAGAAGTGTCTATATGAAGGGATAATTGAATCTGGTTTCTTGGCATAAGATGAAAATTTTGTGAAATATTTTCCTGCAAGTGAAATGTAAGTGCAATTTTATTCATTAATAATCTCATCATTATCTTGAGAAACAATAGTCAGCATTTGCTGAGCATTACTACCGTACCAGAACTGGGTTTGTGCTCTATGTGGATTATGTGATTTAATGATCACAAGTAGTTTGTAGGTCTATCACAGAGGTGGTCACAGACAAGTTCAAACAACAAAGAATTTTAAAATTATATCACAGCACAAGCAATACCATTTAAGGATACAAAGCATAGTTAAGGAAGAGTCTGCCTCTTAAGAAGTCTGAAGAGGTCACCAAAGAAAGAAGTCACATTTTAATTGTGTCTTGAAGATTGAATAGGAATATTCCAAGTTGAAAGAAGGAAGAGGCCATTCCATTCATGAACAGCAACATAGACATCACAACCTGCAGCATTTGGAGAAGCCCGGAAAGCTTGTGCTGCTGGAACATTCTGCTTCCTAAAGGCTTTGTTTGTTATTTAGCCTGTTTTTAATCTTATTTAGTTACTTTTTTCTCTCTTTGAATCAGATTGCCTTTGTTTCTCACATTTAAAGTTTTCCACTTGAGACATCCAAGCTTTTCACTGTGTTTTTCAAATTTTATCTAAGTTTGATATATGTCTTGCTTAAGTTTTTAAAATAGAATAAAGAAAATGCTTCTTGGGAGATTTTAGAGCTTACATATCCATGAAACATAATTGGAAACTTGCTGTAAGTCATTAAGACTGGTAGTTCATGTAGGCAGAGGTCACATGGGAGAAATTGTGACTCGAGATGATCTGCGTGCTTGTTATAGAGTGGTGTACACCAAGCCAACTTGAGAATTCAAGAGAATTTATCCATTATCATTTTTTTCTCTTTCTGAACTCCACTCTATTATATTATCCATACTTTCAATCTCAAAGCATATGAAACCAAACCTACAAGAAACGAGTGAGCATATATTTCATTGTGAAGTGACATTTTATGAACTCTACTTGTCCTTGTTCTCATGCATGCCTACTTCATAACAATGAAAATCTCCTCTGCCAACCAGTATATAAAATTCGGTTTAGTTTATTCTTTCTACTGTCATGATCACTATAGTGAAAAAGCCAAATGACATTTGATATTTTTCCTACTCTTGTTTATTATATTATAAGGCTTTGATCCACACCACTGGCATTTGACCTTTGAATTAAATGAAGATATATAAGAAAGGAATGTGAGCAAAGGAACTTTATTGTCCCTTTGTCTGAAGTAAATTATAAAAAATGAAATAAATATGAGCATAGAGATTTTAATATTATTTGTTATCATTATAGTTTGACTTTTAATCTTGGTAGCAAAGAGCTATAGTTCTTGTGCTTTTCATTATTTAATAAATTCTAAATGAAGTTTTGATGTGACTAAGTGTGTAACCCTGGGAAAATTAGGTATCACCCAGTGTTAGGATTTATAACAGTGCTGTGCAGTAGTTGTAAAGTACAGTAATTATCCTGGAATCATAGAAGTACTACTTAGGTAAATTGCCCTTATACTAATTTATTGTGCTCATTTATATTGCATTGTGAGTTGTTTTTCTTTTATGGTTGTTCCTGCTTTTCATAATGGAAAGGTAGAAAAGTCCTGGTCAGAACCTAAATTTGCAGCCCAACATAAATCAAAGCTCCATTCTCCAGTCTGAAAGCTCCTGCCCCCACCTTCACTCCCAGTGACCCTGTGAATGTAATCTTTTCTGAGTGAACCTTGAATCTGGTCTAGACAGCATGTGACTTATGAAGTGTGGTAGGGTGAGGTGTCCAGGGAGAGAGGCAAATCCTTCAGAAATGAGTCTCAAAATAATGTATTTTCTTTCTTAGAACCCTAAAACAGGTAGAACTATAACCCATTTTCCTTTTTTATAGCAAAGTTGTTCAGTCAGGTTTAAATGCTCTGTTTTTTTCCCCCAAATATTCATGCCTAATGATCAGAATCCATTATTATGATGCTTTTGATTTTCATTTTAGTAACCCCTCTGGTTTAGAGGAAAAGTCAATACAAGTAAGTAATCTTGGGTAAAAGCAAAGCTCATATTAAAATCAAAATAGGGAGGCAATGAGTAAGAGAGACTGCTTTTTCTTTCTTAATATTTAGAATGCTGCTTCTTGTACATGAGTAGTGTTCACCATGAGGAAATAATCTAGGAAGCATTTCTAATGAGAAGTTCTAAATCATTTCTAATGATTACTACAAAATATAAACCATAACCCAGAAGACTGAATTTTCTACTAGGATAGATTATACCAAAATATTTATTATAATTTATGAAAATAATATAAAGGCCAATTTCAAGAGTATTCTGCTGCCTGGCACCAAGGAACATGGATGAATGACAAGAGCTCTTATATTTGTGTGGTTTATAAGATCACTTATGTGCTACATTGTTAGTACTTTTGAAATAATTTAATCCAATTAGCTCCTATAAAAGAAATTGAAATCTTATTCCATAGTGCATTCAGGAATCCAGGTTTGCTAATATCACTCCATACTTATACTTTCAGTCATTCATTAAGGTTTGTTGAATCTTTGCAAGTAGTACTGACTCCATCTCACTGATACCCCTCAGGGCTTCTGTAAACTTCCATTGCTTTCCTATCCAGCAAACAGGGGTCAGAGCAGGTGCAGCAGCCTAACTTAGTATGGTGGAATAACCATTAACCCCTGTAAAAGGCCCAGTGTTATTCGCTCTTTTTCTGGGGTTGGGAAGTTGTTTTAGAGTTCTTAAGAGAGAGCAAGTGAGAGAGAGAGAGATTGTAAACGTGGACTTGCGATTGTGGGTGCTGGCAATCTTGCAATCTGTAGGGCAAGCTGGCATGCTGGAAATGTTGGGAGAAGCTGATGTGACTGCTCTACTGGAAAGTCACTCTGGACATAAAGACAAAGGGATTTAGTATATTTTGTTTATTTCTTTTTCTTGTAGACACATTTAAGTAATTACTTATATATAATTCTATTTGCTATCATTTCTCCGTGATTACTCAGTCAAAATCATTTCCGCATTATCATAATGCCTCAAACTCAAAAATGTACTCAACCTTTAATAACTTTTTGTGATTAGAAATGATGCATGTCTGCTGTGGAAAATGAGGAAAGCAAGAAAGAAAATAAAAATGAGCCACAGTTCCAGCACACAGAAACAAGTGACAGGGAACATTTTGGTGTCCTCCCTGAGTTCCTGCCCAGGCTTCTCAGGGAGTGAGTCGGCATGGTGAGAGGTAGGGCCCTCTAGCCATAATCTTATCCGTGATCTCAACAGCATTTTCATCTGGGTTCACTCTTTGCTTTTATATAATGAGGACAGCAGATGTGTTGGCTATGTTTTTTCAAACTTCCCACATCTGCATTCTATTATTTTTCCTATCAGTGGGAAAACAAGTTCACAGGGAAACTTTGGAGTAGGAAGGCCCTTCTTGTTCTGACTCTATCTCTTACAAATGTGTGATGTCAGATTATTAGGTCTCTGAAATTAATTTCAGAAGCATGAGTCATTATTTAATAATTTGGAAAGCAGATTATTGCAGGGATTAAAAAGAAAGATTCATGTGAATTTCCTTGCAGAGGGCTTCTTGGAAAAGGGAAATATTAAGTAGCTTCTTTGTGCCAGGACCTGAGTTGGGACCTATCATGTATGTTATATAATTAGTTTCTCAAAAAAATCTTTATAATTGGGTTCATTAAAGAAGAGGCAGAGGTGCAGAAAGCTAATTGGACAAAAGGGGTATGATCTAATGGTGACACATCAAGGAGGGAACCTAGCGAGGCCTGTCTGTTTGGATCTTTCTCAGCCTTGCTGTAAAGCACCCCTTTCTGCCAGGTAAGGGCAAGACCCCTTTTGGAATGAGGGTCCCATGATCTACTATCAGACACAGCTAGTCATAGAATTTTTTATGGCAACTCCTACAGAGAAAGGCAAGGGGAAGGTCAGAGTAATATTTCTAGGTTTTAATGGCTGGCTTTGGGCAGAAGGATTCTGGTTTCTATGTCCTGCATTAGGGAAGAGAGACCCTTAGTTTCTGTGTCCTGCCTAGGGAAAGTAAGAGAAAGAAGGGCACAAGGAGACCCTGCTTCTGCAGCACCTCCAATGTCTTTCAGTGCAAAGTGCTCAGCTTGCCAAAGTGCCATACTTTGGGGTATTATGTTCTGAATATTAACAATGTCTAGGGTACTAAAGCTGTCTGGTGGAGGGGCTTGCAGAGGATTAGGAGAGATAGAAGGCCCATGACCTTCTCTTCCTCTATTGTGAGCTAGGACACTGGGAGTCTTTGTTTTATGTTTGTGGCCTCAATTTTATAGCTTCACATATGTACAAACCACTTGCTCAAGAGGCCTCCAAATTAGTTAGGGCTCCTTCTCATGCCACATCTTCTGTCTTTCCCCAGCACTGGGCTGCATATCTCTCTCTTTCCACCTAAAGGCAAAAGCTCAAAACCACAGAGACCATCCCATGGTTAAACAGTCCACCAATTCCATAATGAGTTGAAGTTTAAATTCATATATGTGTGTATATATATATATATATATATATATATATATATATATACACATATAGATGCATATACTTTTTAGTAATAGAACACCTTGATCCTCTGGGATAATAAAACTGAGGCTGAATGTCATTGGTAAATGTTTATAAAAATGAAAAACAGCTATTCATTTCACGTGCAACCCTGTGTTTTACTTGTAAAAGTACAGAGCCTGCCTCTTGCTTTTTAATTTTATGGTTGCCCTACTCTTCTCTGCAAAATGAGCTGCTCCATCTCTGCTGCTGTCTCAGGTTGGTCCCCTCCTGTTGCTTCCCAGCAGCCAGCATCTGTGCAGCATGGCTTGAAACTGTGCTTCTGCACATCTTAAGGCATTTACCCTACCTTCTGGGCTTCCTGCTGCCCTGGTCTTGCCTACCGTACAGCTGCTGTCCAGGTACCTGCTGTTATTCATCTTTGGCACAGTCCCACCTGGGAGCTGAGGGCTAGAACATCATTTCAACAGTAGGATCTGGGCCATGTTCCAGGTCCTCGCTGGAGATCTTGCCGTTCCACTTCACATTTCCTATGGCTGGGAGGGGTTCCTGAAGGTGCTATGGGACACCCAGACCTATGATAATGCTACCAGTTTCCTTAGATGTGTCACTGGAACAAAATCAGATACAGCAATGACACTGTCCTTTGTCATTCTGTTTCATGATGTGTCCTGATGAAATAGATCCTAGGTTTTTCACTCTGTCAATAAATATTAGGATGTCTTGTTGCTGAAAACTAAGTTATGATTATCAGGTTTTTTTTATCTTAAACATTCAGGAGTAGCTTTTCTGTCCAAGATATTGTTGGAACATAGAGCAAAACACTACTTGCAGCACCTTGAGTTGTCTCCTTATGGCTCCTTGCTTTTCTTGAGATGACCTTTAACTGCTGGTGGAGACCCTGGGCACCTGGTCAAAAGGAATGGGCTTATTTCTAGCTGACCTCAGGCCATCCTGCAGAAACAAAAAGATGTTGACAGAGAGAGAGGAGAGTTGTTTCAATATAGTTTTTAAAGACTGAACTTAAAAGACTTTCATTGGTAGAAGTAGGAAGTAACAAGATAAAAGAAATTGCATCGATCCCTTTGAATGACAATCTGTGAATTAAAATTCACTATAGTGCTTGAGTACAGTTCATAGAATAAATAATCTTATAAGTATGAAAATGTCAAGAAGAAATCATACCACAAAGCTAACTGGCTACCTTTAGGTGATGCAGTTATATGTAATGCTTATGTTTTTCTGCATTTTCTAGCCTTTCCACAATAAACACATGTCACTTCTATAATAAAATAGAACTACATATATTTAAATTTCTACAAATTTGAGTAATCATACACGGAAAACATTGAAGAACAAAGTAGAATCCTTTTCACTTTTCTGTATGAATTTCTAAACGCTTTCTCATGTATTACAAAATCCAATAGGGAACCAAACAAAAATAAATAAATAAACAAAACCCTTTATATGCACCTTTTTTTTTAAAAAAAAATAAAGTTTCTGCTGTTTATGTCACAAATGCTGCACTATGCAGATAAACAACAAATTGCCCTCCAGTGTTTGAGTTTTCCATCTGCTCTCTTACTAAATTAGGCCAGTCATCAGAAAGCTATGTGTATTACCTCAAGAGTACAGGAATGTAATGTCTTCATTGAGTGATGACTTAGCAGTGTATTCTCTGCTTCTAATCTCAGAATCATTTTAACATTATTGCCAGCTTTGTTTTTTAGTACTGTAGCTTAAAATATTGTCCAGACACATTGATCTGTACACACAAACCCACACAGAAATCTTTGTGACATTATCCCGGAGAAACACTGTGGTTTATATGGACAGATTTGGTGTACCCTCTCATGGCAAAATAAAAACTACCTAATCCAAATATTCCCTAGAAATCCAAGTCAGATTATCTCATAATCTGTTTTTTCAGCTAACTAGTAGCATCTACTCCCTTGATTTGTTTGCATCTTGGTTTGTGAGTTATATTTTATGTTATATGATCTGTCCTGATCATTGCATTTTAAATACATTCTTTCTCATATTGCCTTAGAACAAAGAGATACCACAAGACAAGGATCACATGTATAAATGTGACAAATTAACCTTTAATTTCCTTGAATAGAGATGCTTTCATCACCAAGAACATTTTCAAATTATTGTAACTTTTCAATTTTAATAGTATATTGGAATTTCTGGTTGAAAAACATAAGATTGTTTCATTTTCATGTGGGTGAGTATGTTTATAGGCCATTGAAACTGTCTTTCTACCCTGTAAGCGTATTGAAATTTATATATTTAAAATTGACTCTTAATTCGCCTCAAAGGCTAGTCAACCTACATTGAAAATTTGTTGTAGCTAGAATTTGAGGATTATCTACTGGGTAATTTTATTACTCATTTTAAAGTACTAGAAAAGTACTCCAAAATGCACACAGCTGGAGTTCATCTTATACAATAAGTATATTACAAAATGTTGTATAAACTTAACTTTGGAAACATTAATTTTCTTGAAGTCATTAGAAACATCCTTATTTAAAGGAATCCCAAATCTGATTTATTCATTAATTCACTACTTCCCCCCCTCCCTCCCTCCCTCCCTTTATTCCTTTACTTCCTTCATCTCCCATTCCTTCCTTTCTTTTTTTGTGTATCTTGGAAAGAAAATCAGGTTTTTAAAAAATCTTGAACTTAGTTATCTACTGCAATGCTTGGATAATGAAAACCATGCTAGAGGGCAATCTCCACCAATCCAGTGAAGAAGTATGTTTCCCTTCCCTGCCTGTCCCTCCCCTGCAGTCTGATGGGTGATGAAGGTGGCTAACTTAGTGGTTGCATTACTTTTCTTTAGGAGTTTACAGATCTTATCAAAATATTGCATTTCTTTTAAGCCCAGTAGGATAAGGCATGTTGCTTTGCCCCAAGGTTAGCATCTCCATTGCAGCTTCAAGTTGACGGCATGATGCTGGAACAATCTTCTGTGGATAAGGTATGCCTTAAAGGAAACATCTAAATAAAGTAATTCCTCATTGTTATTGGAATGAAAGATCACAGTCTGTTTTAAAAATATAAATAGTTTATCTCCTTTGTATTATAAGAAAATATTGACCTCATTCCTGAATTTACATAAGACCTTTAGTTGAATTTGATAAGCCATCTAAAAAAGCATATGACACAAGCACAGTAAAATAGAATAAAGCCCAAAAGCAATGAAGCTATTGAAATTGAATGCTTCCAAGATAAACAAAAGATGAAAAAGTAATATTTCTTGCCAGATGAAGAGATTGGTCTTCTTATTGTAATGTTCAGGCAAATGAAAACAAGGAATAATCTTGTTAGAATTCAAGCTGTAGAATAACAATAAGATAAATTTCATAATTTGAAATGATATTAGACTTTAAATATGTCATAAAATGATTTATATTACCCCAAAAGGATGTCCCTAATAAAGTAACAAATGCTGTACATTAGACATTTACATTTCTCTTTCCTAGTAATGAATTATAAAATGTCTGAACATTCTCTGTGTTTTTTATAGCCGCACACATTACTTTAATCTTATTAATAAATCTGACTATTAAATTTGTCTTAGAAATGTGATTTGTATTAATTGTATAAAAATTTAAAGGTAATACATTAAATGACAGGTTAATATGGGTGAATGTATTATAATATCCTATGTATTTTGAACAGAAAGTGCATTATAAAAGCATGGTACAAAAGTTTAGCTGCACAGCCATTTAAAAAAAAAAAAACTGGGTTTATTTCTTTTGGTTTCCAGGCATTTAATATTATATACATTCAAGTTCACATAATTTGAGTCACTTATTTGCAGGCTGAACTTACAATTATATGTGAAATAGGATTGTTATATAGGATTGTTAATAGGATTGATATATCTGGTGTTTTATGTGAAATGATTATTCTAATAAGACTTAGATCCAAATAAAAATGATCTAACTCCATCTTTCGTTCTTGTGCCTGGAATTTTGCAGGTACCAAAAAGTTCTTAAATGTTCCTTTAAACATTATTATATTTATATTTCACTATACAAAAACAATATCTGTACAAATTTATATGTAAAACAAGTTTTTGAAAATTGGGCCATATTTTAAATTCAGGAAAGATGTTCCTGTTTTAATCAGTAGTTGTTCAGCTTATCAAGCTATTGAAACAACTAGATATTCTTATGCTTTTTGAGAAACGTATGAAAGAGCAGAAATTTCACAATTTATACGAAGAACACATTTTAATTGAGAAATAGATCATCTGTTAGCTGCATATTTTGTCTTATGACTTGGAAAAGTGCTATTATTTTCCATTGCAGACACTACTGTAATCTAGCCACTGTTTTTTCATAGACCCATCCATCAAGAACAATAGGTTTGAAGAAACTTTATGGTGGTGATTCCTGTAAACTCAAATAGATACCTTCTAAATTTGTGCTTTCCAAAATAGTAGCCAGTAGGCACAGATGGCTTCTTAACATTAAAAACTATTAAAAGTGACTAGATTGAATTGCAAAGTGATGAATTTCAAGGACTTAGTATAAAAACATTTTTAAAAACCTTATTAATTTTTATATTAACTCCACATTAATATGAGAATATTTAGGACTAAAATATTATTAGAATTCATTCCACATGTTCCATATTACTTTTTTGAATGTAGATACTAGAATATTTGACATTTGAAATTATATATATATGGCTCTCATTTGTCCTCACATTATTATTTCTGTAGGGTAATCTTAGTTTAGATACTTGCAGTCTATATTATAAATTAATATAACAAAACAAATATCTTTTCTTTAAAGTATATCTCTCAACCTGCACAAAACTCAACTCAAAGTGGATCAAACCCCTAGGAATTAGACCAAAAACTGTGCACATACTAGAAGAAAATGTAGGCCTAATGCTTCAACATTTTGACTCAGAAACTGACTTCCCAAACAAGACTCCTAAAGCACAGGATATAAAACAAAAAATCAATAAATGAGATGGCATCAAACTAAAAAGCTTCTTCACAAAAAATGAAACAATCAAGAGCATGAAGCTAGAGCCTACAGAATGGGAGAAAATCTTTGCCACCTGCACCTCAGAGGGGTCATTAATTTCCATGATATATAAAGAACTCAATAAACTTAACACCCTTCCCAAAGTAACCCAATCAAAAAATGGGCAAAGAAACTGAGCAGACACTTCTCAATAGAAGAAATATGAACAGTCAACTAATATATGAAAAAATGTTTAACATTTCTAGCAATTAGAGAATTGCAACTTAAAACTATTAGTGAGATTTTATCTCATTCCAGTCAGAATGGTAATAACAAAGAATATAAGTAACAATAAATGTTGGCAAGAATGTAGAGAAAAAGGTACATTCATAAATCACTGGTGGGACTGTAAAATGGTGCAGAGAGAGTAGTATGAAGACTGCTCAAAAAACTAGGAATAGAACCACCATATGGCCCAGCTATCCTACTCTTTGGTGTATATCTAAAGGATTTAAAATCATCATACTATGGAGATATAGCCACATCAGTGTCTGTAGCAGCTGAATTCACAATAGCTAAGCTATGGCAGCAACCAATGGATAAAGAAAATGTGGTATATATACATACACAATAGAATGTTATTCAGCCATAAAGAAGAATGAAATTATGGCATTAGTCTGTAAATGGATGGATCCAGAGACTATCATGCTAAGTGAAATAAGCCAATCCAAAGGTCAAATGTTTTCACCTACCCACAACAAATGGGGGAGGGAAAGACTAAAATTTCTGTGTATTAGACAAAGGGAATAAAGGGAAGGAAAAATGGATAGGAATAGGAAAGAGAGTGATATGAATTGGACATAAATTCCATGTGTGTATATATATATATAAATATAAATACACCATCATGTACATCTAGAAGAATGGGGTCCTAATTAGAATAAGATATATTTCATGCTTGTATAACTATGTCAAAATGTATTCTATTGTCATGTATGACTAAACAGAACCAATGAAAAAGAGACACTTTAAAGCTGTATACATTTAAAGTACATCATTAGTATCTGTGAGAGAATATTAGGAGTATTATATCACGATCATTCCTTTTAGCATAACATAGACACCTTGAAAACAAATATTTCAGTGCCCCACGCTTTACTTATATGCTGTAGTATTATGTGATAATTCAGTGATATTTGAATTCTTACTTTAAAAATTTAGAATACATTATGCTAAAAATTAATATTTCTTTCAGAGTTGTTTATATTGATGTGTTCAGCATCATGTAGTTCAGGGATTTTTCTGAAAACAGAATGAACTAACATTAATTCATATGTATCAGACAGTGTCTTCATGTCTACTGATTTCTTTAACTGGATTTTCAGAAATCAGAAACAATAAAATAATTTTTAAAAGTATAAGCACCAGTGCCTAAGGATATAAGTTGAGATGGGTTCTGCTAAAAAGAGGAGACCAGGTCTTGGAGACTCATGTCAACAAACTCATGTCAACAGGGAGGAGATCATTGCTATCATAAGCCACAGAGGCCCTCTGCTAGAGAAGGTCAGTCCAGGGTCCACTAGAGAGCAATGTTCAGGACCCAGAACACAGAGCTTCTATCAAAGATCATTTGTTAGAGAGTCTAACCATTGATCTGTTCAAGTTAATATTGGTTTTGGAGTTTATACATCAGGAATACAATTGTCAAAAGGAAAAACAAAACAAAAAAAAGACATTTATTTTAGCAAGCAAGTTATTCCGAAATGAAACATAGATTATGATAATAAATGAGCAGGTTTAAAAGCATGACTTAGACAAATCAAATACAATAAGCATATTACCTGAAATGAACCAAGTATCAGAAGACAAGTAGCACATGATGAAATCTTTAAAAATAATAATAATCATCTCATCAAAATTGAGAGTAGAATAGTTTCTACCAGAGGTTTCCAAGAGTAGATGGAGGGAGAGATGGGAGTAAATGGATTAATTGATACTAAATTATAGTTAGGTAGAAGAAATAGTTTCTGGAGTTCTAGTGCACAGAAGGGTGACTATAGATAACAAGGATGAACTGTGTATTTCAAAAAACCTAGAAGAAAGGATTTAAAATGTTTTCACCATAAAGAAATGATAAATGTCTGAAAAGATAGCTGTTCACTCTGATTAGAAAATTATGCAATATATACATGTGTCAAATATCAAGTGGGATCTCACATATGTGTACTAACTTTAATATATCCATAAAATAAATAAATATTATCAAATAAAATTTAAAAGCCTTCTAGAATAACTCCATTTTGGATGCTTTGACTCTTTAGCTTCATGGATAAGTATTCTCGTATGCTAGTAGTTTTCAACATTACTTGACCATAAGCAGCAGCAATACCCTTATATCATAAATATCACAGCATATATGCAGTTTCCCTAACCAAAGTACAGCTTTTATGTTTTCTATTTCATTTACTTTCTAGCCATAATCCATTAAATAGACTTCAAATCCCGTGAATTAAGAACATACCTTTAATTGGAAAAAAAAATTCCCTGTAGATATCAGACAGCAGGAGTCTCTGAAAGCTTGAGATACAGCAGCAAAGGATTAAAAAGAAAATAGAAAACTTGGCTCTCTGGGCTCCAGATATGCTGGACACTGAAAAGCAGAGAAATCAGTAGGCTCTGAGCAACGAAAAACCATCATTAGAGTTGAACTTGATGAAAATGTGAACATCCACTGCCCTAGTAAAATTTCCCCCATACAGTTGCAAGAGCCCTAATTAAATGCCAGATTAGGCAATATTCAGCCTCCTAGAATCAGAAAATGAGTTGCAAAAACATTCCTCACAAATAATTGAATTTTTTAAAGAAAAAAAATAGAATATCATCAGCTAAAATGAATGATATCATATATAACTTAGGGTATTCTGGTGTTATTAAAGCACATGGACAAATAACTTCAATTAAAATGAGAGCAAACAAACAATACTGGATGATGTGTTATTTGGTCCTAAGTGTCTAGATTGAATGATTTCTCTCCCTATCTTTTCAATCAGCTTATCTCCCAGGGAATCTGGTCATTTACAATTTCCATTTCTCTTGGAGATGTAATTCCCCCTCTTTTCCTGGTTTCCCTGCTTTCCTCCTATTAAAGAAAAGGCTTTGTTTCTTTTCAGTTGTAGCACACATTCTACTTTGCAAAATTGGGATGGTAGGTACACATTGCTCTTGCATTGTTTGGGCCATTTTTTTATTTCTATTGTTTATTTCTCTAGCAACCCTTTCTTTGCTTCCACTGTTAGCTATTGGCAGAAAGCTTGAAAATTTCCTCTTGCGGGTTTGCTCCTGAAGGGACCTTTCCTTTTACAGTTAATCCCTGGTGCTGAAGCACAAACCTCTCTCTTCACTTTTGATGTTAGTTCTTTGCTAATCTCTGTCCCTGAGACACCTGAACTGTAGTACATGAGTTGAAATTTAGAGGGCAACCTTTATCACTGCTCTAGTGTGCCTCCTGATTTCTGCTTTAATTTTGGGGAAGCAGTTTTAGCTGTGAACACCAATCCAATAGAATCCTGTGCCATTTAAATAAAGCCTTTGCATATCTTGTGAAGGAGAGGGGTAAACAGTGAGCTCTCAACACATCCCAGAACCAGCGGATAAGGGCAGGGGTTTAGGGTTGAGGTGACAGTTATCACTTTCACTTTTAGCTCTCTGTTGACAGAGAATTTAAGATCACAAGTAAAATCAAGTGTTCATCTTTGCAAAAGAATTCAAAAGGTGTATACTAGGGATGTAAAGTGATGGTAAACTATTCTACTTGTTAAGTGTGTGTGTGTGTGTGTGTGAGAGAGAGAGAGAGAGAGAGAGAGAGAGACAGAGACAGAGAGAGAGAGACAGAGAGAGAGAGAGAGAGAGAGAGAGAGAGAGAGAGAGAATATGGCTATACCTATTTATACAAGATATTTTACATATTGACCTCTATACACGGTTACACACTCAAATATGGTTTTTTTTTTTGCATTTTTTGCATTTCTCAGTCTTTAATAAATGGCCAGCATTTTAAGACACCAAAAATATTACAATCACTCTGTCCATGATGTCTAAAAGACACATGTGTGATCTGGATCCTTTCTTTTCTTTTTGTCAAATATGTTTAAGCCATCCAAATGATTAAAATGTTTTTACCTTTATGTTCTTGCTAGGGCATGGTTGACATTGGGAAAACTAGACTAAAGAAATCAAATATGGGGGAGAGGGCTCTGATAAATAGACTTAAAAATACAAACTATATTTAATCTGGTTTTCCCAATTATACTATGTATTTAAAAAGAAGAATGAAAAATAAAACTAAAACCAAAATTTGAATTCCTGTTGTAAATATAGACAGTTGTTTTGAATCTTTTGTCAGCATCATCAGTGTTGTACAAATTGCAAAATACGATTGTTTTGTTTTCTTTGATATTTGATGACTGCCCTAGATGAAATGTGTTCAGAAAAATAAATTTGGTATATAACACAAAAATACAGAACCGCAGGGATTGCTGGAGCGTGGAATAAAATAGCTCAACTTTCTTTAAAAGGATAGTTGTCAAAACTCTGTTTCTATATGCCTGTTTCTCCTCTAAAAAAGCATGTGCAAGTTCTTTCTAGAAGCCTGTCAGCATGGAGTGTGGTGCTGGGCTCACATCATAACATTCTCTCCAAGGGAGGGTAAAAATGTTTCTGGGTTTCAGAACTCACAAATCTCATGAGTCTATGAGACTCAGGGAGAGGAGAGGCAGGCGATTGGGGAGGACCATTTGGGCTGTTTTGTGACCAGGAGTGGAGCTTTTCTGTTTTGTTGCTTTGTCTAGCCAAAAGGTGAAGATTTGGAGTGTCATTCCAGTATTTCAGAGAGCAGCTTTCACAGAGTTCTCCTACAGATTTTGTAACTTGAGCACATGTAGGTAGAACAGAACTGAAATCAAAGTTGATGACCTTGAGTGTTGAACTTGGTCCTCAGGTCCATTTCAGCTTTGAGGTTTTTCACCTGTAAATAAGTGGAAGGGCAAGGTTAGAATTACCCCATAGCTTCTCCACAGCATCCCCTGCTGGTTTGGAGGGTTTTTAGAATGTCATTCATTTGTTTGGGAGGCCTCAGGTGCCTGTATCTTACATATTCATCCTCCCTAAATAGTCGATATATTTAATACAGCAATGCTTTCTCTTTCTTCCAAGACTAGAGCCAACTGTACTACCTAGATGTTCTATGCTAATACTTTGCATATGCTAATATACTGTTTTCTTCATGTTATGTTTTTGAAAAAGAACATCTATCAAAGAGATATATTTGTCAGAGCATGTGTTTACAAATCCCGTGGTAGCAAGTGAAATTTTTTTCTGCTTAGTTAATTCAGCCATCTCAGTCACTTTTAATCAATCCCCTAATCATGTTTTCAAAAGCCAGTTCAGTATATTGTTCATGACGACAAATATATCTGTTGTCATTCTTGGTGTGAGTGTGTGTGTAATAATGTAGTGTTAATGTGCACTTTTTTCTTTAATATAATCATGGAATAATGCTAAAATAATGACTACTAAGAACAGGCAAAATGAGATTCTTAATTGCTGATTAAATTCCTCTTGTATTTTCTTTAAGAAAATGTTGTTTCACTTGGCATTACTTTTACAAATTCAACTACATTAAATTTATGAAAAAATATAACCATCATGCAAAGAAAATCTTTCAGTAAACTAGCACTTAAGTCGAATGCTGCTTTTACTGAAGTTTCTCAGCCCTAATTCAGAAAGATGAATCCTCAATCCTTCCTTGAATCTTTTTTACCTCATTCTCTCCTGATAGCAATAGGACAGTCTTTGCCTGGGGGCTGGAGTTTTGATTAGTCTTAGAATTATAGCATGTGGAGATAATGTACTTTTTCAGGTTTCCTCAAGAGATAAGCTAGACTATTTAAAAATCCTTTGTTATGTGATTTTCAGTAATAATGAATAATTTAGGATTATTATGTATTGTTTAAAGAATTACTTTACTATCATGCTTCTAAAGTTAGGATAGTGAATGTCAATCTGGATGATAAAGTACAAAGAATTGTCTCATAAAATCTGAATGGGGTGAACCATTGGTAATCCAGTGTTGCAGAACTCAAGCACTGGCATTGATCAGACTTTTCCATTAGAATTCAAGAGTTGCCTTGAGACTCTCAGAGCTGCGTTTTAAGTCTTTCCAGTTCTTAAACCACACAGGTTTGGCTGATTTAATAAGTCTTGAACAATCAGCTTCAGCTCACTGTCTCTCAGTATCCTCATCTGTAAAATAGGAATATTAAAATTGGGTTAAATCAGTCAGGCATGGTGGCCCAGGCCTGCAATCCCAGCAGTTTGGGAGGCTGAGGCAGGAGGCTCGCTATTTTAAAGCCAGCCTCAGCAACGATGAGGCTCTAAGCAATTCAGTGAGATCCTGCCTCAAAAAAAAAAAAAAATACAAAATAGGGCTGGGAATGTGGTTCAGTGGTCAAGTGCCCCTGAATTCAATCCCTAGTACCTCACCCTAAAAATTAGGTTAAATCATATAAAATTGCAGTTACATATATTGGTAAAATATAGTAAAAAACATAATTTCTTATGATCTTCCCTAATAGAGCCTATTACATAAGGCTAGTGAGAAAATTTTAAAAGATAATACATGTAAATTTTTAACATGATGCTTAATATGCTAGAGTAAGCTTTTATAAATTCTACAAATTTCATAAATTTGAGTTACTATTCTTACTGTTACTCTAATAAGACAAGAACTATTTGGCAAACAAGAAAGTAAAAGAAATGTGTTCATTGTTGTCTTCAATTTCTCAGGTAAGAATAATGAGTCTTTTTTGCATTTGTGAAAAGGTGTTGCACATTATGCTTAACTTGGGATATGTTCAATGCAACCATCTTTCAAGAAATCAACCCCCCAATTTTTTGATACTGTATTTAGTTCACATTGTCAAGATTCTAAGTATGTGGCTTTAAATTATAACATATGGGCAGCTATTTTACTGGAGCTATTTTCTTCCATAATGTTTGAGACCCAAAACTAAGAGAACTACAGAAGAGAATTCAAACTCAATACATTGGAAATATGAATAGACTTTTGGGGAAACAAATGTCACAGTGGCAAATTTCCCCAATTGATTGTAGAAGTATGATTTATGCAATGAGCTAACCAGAATGAATGCAGAGGATATTTAGACCTTGAGAACATGAATTTTATTATTGTAAAAAGCAGAGGAGTAGCAGATATATTTGGACAATATCTCCCTTATCCTGCTCCATGAAGACCTGTCTCAGTGTGGTAGAAATGTTAAATATTCTATATTTATGTAGGCTTATCTGGCCACATATGAATAAGCATGCCAACTTACAAATATGTCAATCATTATATAAACCCACAATTACATCCCCCCAAATATTTATGAAACAAACATTTAAAGAGCTAAAGCTATTAGAGTTGTGTAGAAATAAAGGAATAAAGCACTTGAAAGAGAAACTAAAATGGAAGCCAAGAATTTGTTAAGGGATTGACATTGGCATTTCTTTATGTTAAAGGAAAGAAAAAGGAGATCCATCAGTATATACGTTTGTTGATTTGTTTATAAGCAACTTGACAGCTAGTGATTTCTGAGTAGACAATAAGGATGGAACATCATTTAAGCATGAGTCAAAAAGCTGGGGTAGTCAAAAAGAGGATAATGTTTGAAATACTCATTTTGGGAAGTGAGTTTAATTAAGAAACAATTGCTGGGTAGTGTTATGGCTCATTGGGGATATAAGGCAATGAAGTTGAAGTGTATAATTTTCTGCAGTTCTCTTCAGCTTGTCAGAAAGGAGCATGAAGGAAGCAGATGGTAGTGTTCACCTGGCACATGAATCCCAGGACGAGAGAACAAAAGGAGAGGAGAGAAGTACCATAGCTGAGAAGATCGTTATATTAATGGATTTTTGCCTACAAGTTAGAAAAGTGAAGATAAGAGAAAAAGGTGAGGGAAGCTAAAAGCTCTGTGGGTTCAATGCCCTGAGGGCCAGAATGTCGAAAGTAGAATGTTTATTTGAATGAGGAAGAGAGAAGGATAGGGAACTGTGGTGCTACAGATTGGGAGACAGTGCAGGTTCTGACAGTGATGAAGTCCTGGTTCAAGATCCTAAGGGTCTAGTGAATTGAGTGGATCAGCCCAATTACTGATGAAGTCTCTAGTACTGGCTAGAATTTGTATGGATGAGGAATATTGGTCCCAGAGCTAAACTGATTTGTAAATCAAGAGGAATAACCAAGAGATGAATATAAATAGCTCCGAAGAAGTAGGGAGGGCAGAATATTAAGTTTTATGAGAGACAGGAAAAAAAAAAAGATCTGGAAACTGAAATAGGTGTGGGGGCGCAGGAGGAGTGCAGGTACAGAAGAGAATTCAAACTCATTGCATTGATTTCTGTTTTCACAGTAGACAATAAGGATGGAACATCATATAAGCATGAGACAAAAAGCTGGAGTAGTCAAAAAGAGGGGGGGGGTGAATAGGACAGTTTCTCCTCTTCTTGATCTGGGACCAGTTGATATTGTTAGGTAATAGACAGGTGAGAACAGTGGGAAAATGAGGTTAAGAGAATGATTCTATAAAATGGGCTCACTTGGACCCCCCACATGCTTTCTTTTTCAAAAAAGTAATTTACCACAGCCTGCTTAACCTAAGTGGAGAGAATATGTCACGTTCCTCAGCAAAGTACCTATTATCAGCAAGGAAATGCAGGTAGGAAATAATATGGATAACAGGAACCCAGGTTACTTTGAAGGGAGAGACATTTGTGACCCTTTGCACAGACCAGATTCTGGAAGATAAGGATAATTCCTCCTAATCATAAAACCTGTAAAAGTGATTAAGAATCCAATTAGAACCAGTCAGCATGGGCCAAGGTGACATAGAGTTGTCATGGCAATGGGGACTTGAAAGTCTGATGTCACCCTGCTGTCAATCAAAAGTCTAGAGGTGGACCTGCATGGGACTCTCTGGAAACTTCCCCGTGACCCCCAATAAAACTGGAGTGCAGAAGAAGCACCCTGAGAGGTCCATTCTTTCCCTTTAAAGTGTCCCTTTTCCTATCCCTTCAATAAATTCACTCCTGTCATTCTGAGAGACATGTCTGAAATCTTTCTGTCTTGATCACAAAAATCAGGGTTTTTTTTTATTTGTTCTAAATAGTTATACATGATAGCAGAATGCATTTTGATTCATTGTACACAAATGGAGCAAAATTCTTCATTTCTCTGGTTGTACATGATACAGAGTGACACCATATGTGCAATCATACATGTACCTAAGGTAATGGTGTCCATCATATTATACCTTTTTTCTTGCCACCCCCCCTTTCCTCTCCTCCTTCCCTTTGCTGAATTACAGTTTCTCCATTCTACCTCCGCCATACACACCCCATTATGGATCAGCATCCACTTATCTAGGAGAACATTCATCCTTTGGTTTGGGGGGATTGGCATGATATTCTCCAGCTCCATCCATTTACCTGCACATGTCATAATTTTATTCTCTTTTAATGCTGAGTCATATTTCATTGTGTATATGTACCATAGCTTCTTTATCTATTCATCTATTGAAGGGCATCTAGGTTGGTTCCACAAGAATTGGGGTTTGAAGGAAAGTCTTTGGGTTGCCTCAGTTTCCTGGAAGGCCCCAGCTCCGTAGCAGCATCAACAGGCTGGAGTTCTGAGAGAGTCTTGAGGATTATGCTACAGGCAGTGTGTGGAGAGGCAGTTCACGCTTCTTTCTTGGCAGCCACATGCTCCGGTACAGCAGCTTCTCACTACCCCTCACTCACATCTTGAACCCACCTAGAGTCCTGACAGAACCTCTGCTCTGCACAATGGTGGACCCGACTTCGTGCTGCATGAATGGAAAGAGCTGGACTCCTTGATGGGCGGTCTGACAATGGGTTCTTCCACTGAGCCTGGCCTATTGTCTGCCTGTTGGATTCTGATTTCCAGCCTCCAGATCTGCCTCCTGCCTAGCCTTCAGCTGATGCCCGTCTTAGACCCTCCATCATTCTGCCTTTACTCCATCCTCCATGGCAAATCCCCAGGATGGTTTTCGATTTGACAAAAAGATAAAACAATTGTGGAATAACTTATTATGTTTTCTACTTCAAGCATCTCACCAGAAAATCTCTCCATTTCTTACAGACATCAGCGTTAACTCTTTGCAAGTCCTTCTTGGGCAGAGCCATGTGAAGGCAAAACAAATGATCATTTGTGTGATTCATTCTATTTTATTTTGTGTTGAGCTGAGCTATCAGGGTTCTCAAAGAATCTTTGTTGAATCAACTAGGAGTCCTTTCATGCCAAGTTATCTTTGCATGATACACACACTGAGAATTGGAACAATTAAATATCCCACAACCTTTGGCCAAAGTGAAATTTCCCTATCTTTCTAATTCCACTGGGCTTTCAAGGCACTGACAGGGACACTTATTACTAGCTGCCTATCTACCACCCTCCTGGCAGTCGTTTTTTGTGATTGTTTTCATTTATGCACACCTCTTTGGGCAAAGGCCATGCTTTTCTCTATAAACCTTTGGCTCTTAATTAGCATTTGAATCCCTCTGATCCTGTACTATGTTCTTTTTTGCTAGCATCTCACCAATCCCAGTCCATCCCAATGGAATCATTCATAGACCCTCTTGCTGCTGCCTTTCATTGTTCTCACATCCCTGGGGTGTTCTTGTTTTGTTTTGTTTTGTTTTGTTTTTCTTGAATTCCAAGGGTCCTTCTTTGGTGACACACTAATGAAACTTTGCCAGTATTCAGTGTGGGACATTATTGAAAAGTTTTTTTTTTTTTTTTTTTTTTTTTTTTTTTTAAATTGAATAGAGGAAGAAAGAAAGAAGCCAAATTTATGATTCTTGTTCTAAATGCAGATGGCACTGATTAGTTTGCTGAGGTCCTTCTCTGAAATAAGCTAGGCACCAGAGAACCCTCTTATCTCAAAATCGCCTTCCTGCCAGAAGTGATGGCTGGGACAATGCAGATGGCTCTCAAGTAGAAGCTTCTCTCAGAACCCAGTCCTTATCTCGGCTTTGACTGGCAAAGGCTGTCATTCATGCTGTCACTCACAGTGGGTACACAATGGATCATGTCTGACTTGCACATCATAGATAACTAGGCTAACCCGGGCTGAATTTAATTCCTTAGTTAAAAAAAAAAAAAGAGGAGAAGAGATAAATCATTGATTATAGAATATCTGATTTTTCTTTAATTCACTTGTCACTGAAACCGTAACCTTGTGTTCTAGATTGGAGAAATTTGTCAGCATCACTAATAGAAACTGCCATTTTAATAAGATTTTTTTTTCCAAACTAACATCTATTTAAAAGTCAGAATAAAATATAGGTGAATCTTTCAACTCCACCTGTGCCAATCTTTACTTGAAAAACAGGAAGGTGATTTTGATGTGCTTTGGAATTCTTAACCTAATATTTTAAAGTAAAATGGGCACTAATGATCACGACAGACAATTCTTGAGGAAAAAAAATATAGTTAAGTGAACTTGAAAATATAAATCTATTAAAAATAAAGATCTTTTGTGTGAAAGCCCACTGTTTATGCTATAATTGTGACAGCAGAGGATTATTTAAACATCTCTAACAGCTTTGTATGTTGACAAAAAAGATGTTTGAAACAGTGTCATCAAGGGTGCTATTTGCCTCTTCCCCACCATTTTATGTTGTTTACGTCACGAATGTTGTACTCCTCCTAATGTATTAAAATAATGGGATAGAAAGAGCAATAATTAGCAAGGTTAATTATTGAGTTCTTGAACAGCCTATTAATGATGTCAGGCCTGATTTGTTTTGCTGTTGAAGGAAGGTATTGAAGATTTTAAGATATGCAAATATTCCTTAGTATACAATAAAACAAATTTATAATGTTTGTCCAGGATATTAGTTTTTTCACTGGGTTATGACACTGAGAATGAAGAGGCTAATATTACTTTATGGATCTTTGCTCAGTGGTAGGAAAATAGCCACTACGTCCAGGAAAACACATGGAGTTAATGTGCCTAAGATGTATACTTACAAATTTTACAGAGCAGGAAACAATGAAATGTGACTCTCCGTGTACTAATCAAACCAATGTAGTAACTCCATGTGGGTATCTTAATTCTAATCATATTTTAATACTTTTACTTTTTTGTTGTTGTTGCACAGAATTTTAACTAAAGAAATGGCAGTGTGTGGTTTATTAAAATGTTAACTGAAATAGAGTTCCATTCAGGAATAGTATTGTGGGTCGCATAACAACTACTGTAGAGAAGGCATATGGGGGGAAATGGTATCTCTTTTAGAGATAATCATAGTTCTTTAAAGGTTTGTAAATCTGCATGCAAATTGAGGAAATATTCCTCCTCCTCAAATAATTGTCATTCAAAAGTATTCACTGCATACCTATGCAAAGACTCAATCCATGGTTCTTCCTTTTCAACCAATAGGGCCATTATTATGCCTACTCCTACAAAGTATTCCATGGAGTAATGTATATATCCCCTAACAATGTATATATCCCCTGAATCATCTTGTCTTGTGAGATATAAAGAGAAGGAAGAAAGAGGAGATGATAAATAGAAGCTTTGGGATGGGAGAATAATGCTCTGCTCTTGTAGTGGACACTAGAAGTCACTGGCCAGCTCAAGGTTTAACTACCCTTCAATCAGATGTCTACCACTGGTCCAATCAGTGCCCCCCTCCATGTGAAGACAAGACTGGTCCTTCTCAGAGTCCAGTACTATGCATAGGGAAGTTAATAAGGAAATCTGAACATGATCACCATATGACAGATGTGTCTAGAACATTCTCTCCCTATACATACGCAATCTGATTCTGAAGAAATTGAGAATTTCTAAGTTTGTGTGCATTTCTTTACTAGAGAAATGAATTTGTTGCTCTTCTTCTCTATCCCTGACAAGTCTTTCCAGTTTCTTAACCCATAAACACTTTCCAGATCAGAGATACTTTATAAAAGAAGAAAAGCTTTATCACCAAAAAAGGGTTAAGTAATTGGATAGCTGAATGCAAAGTAGTGTGGAGCCTCTAGCCAAGTCCTAGCCATCAACAAAGTCGTGAACTGAGGCATGGCATGGAGTCTTCAGAGTTCTAGGAGTGTGCAGGCTAGAAGAGCGATGGCACCTTTCTTCTGAATTTTGATCTTCTATCTTCTGGTCTTTGGGGAAAGACCAGAGAAGATTCTTAGCCTTTCAGTATGTCATACAACAATCATCACTTGATCTCTGTTTATATAGTCCCCTTTCTTTGAGCCATTACTTTGTTTATAAAATGACCTTGACCCAGGGTTCAGTTTCCTTGTTTACCTACCAGGAAGAAAATGAAGACATTCCTTGAAATCCAACCAATGTGAACTGCCTTTGATGCTAGTCCTGTCCTTGAATGGACTACACCAAGACAAGCACTTATGTGGATAACTTCAGAGAAGCTACAGGATTCATTTCTTTCCTATGCACTGTCTTTATAATTTCTTGCTAAAATGGCCCAAGTTACTACATATAATTAGAACATGAATGAAGGGAATATTCCCTATAAACTTTTTCTTTTCAAAAATTTATCATGTCTAAATATGTGTCTAGAGAATTATAATTTTGTTGTTTAGAAAGAGTTGATATTTTTCTTGATCTTTTGTTTTAATATAATAAATAAGTTGCACTGTTATAATAAAATGTAACCTAGTCATATTGTGGATTAGTTAATTCATTATTTTGTCTAATATTTATCGAATACCAACAATTGCAGTTCTCATGGATCTCAAGATCAGTGAAGTTTGCAAGAAATGTTTGAAGATTGGCATTATGAATTTTTTAACAGATACCAGTGTTAAGTTAAAGCTCTTATGACCTTGTTTTTACCTTTTCAATAGTATTCAAACAGGGAAATTTTTTACCTTAACATAGGACCTAAATCTCTACTGTAGTGAAATTGGTCATTTTTTAAATGTAATGCTTGTTTCTGTGTAGTTTTTGATAATTTTTCATTTATTGCATATGCAATGGGGTTATAAATATCTATTTTACATAATTATAAATACAGGTATAATTTTTATTTGAAAAATAAGGTATGTTGTCCTAAAGCCTATGCAATTAAAATGCCATCGGTCACAATACATAAATCATCTTGTTTTCTTTGGATTGTGGTTATATAGTTTCCGTAAGCTTGTATGGACTGAGAAAAGGAAATCAGCCATATCCATGGTTAGAAAATGACCCTGACTAGGTTGGACCAATTCTAGTACCCCCCAAAATAACACGCCTATTGATTACAGAAGTACAGCACTCTCCTTAGCATTATAACTATTCTTCTTGGTTAAAGAATGCTGGTAGGATTTGTGTTAGTTGTCTATCAATACATAACAGATTATTTATCCCAACCCTTAGCAACTTATTATCCCACACTGATCCTTAGGGTCAGGAATCCAGGTATAGTTATCTGGGTAACAGGTTCATTATGTCTCATGAGGTTGTTTGTAGTCAGGATATAGGAAAAAAAAAAAAAAAAACTGTGGTTATCTGAAGTTCTACTTTCTACCTCACTCATGTATCTTTGGTTAGGAAACATCAGTTTCTTCCTGACTTTTGGTTGGAGTTTTTGCCACATGTGCCTCTCCGGGTCTGCTTATGACATATAGGGAAGCCAGCATCTTCCAGAATAAGTGACCTTAGAGAGAAAAGAGAGAACAACTAAAACAAAAGAGACAATGTTTTTATAAACTCATGACAGAGGCCACATAGCATCACTTGTACTATTTTCTGTTATTAACAGATATCCCTGGTATAATGTGCAAGGAGATTAAATAAACACAAATAATAAGACACAGGGACCGTTGGTGGTCATATTGGAGGCTGGGATCAAAGACTTCTGATCTGATTCCCAGAAGTTTTCTGCAGAAATTCAAGCCAATTACTATTTCTTTATGATAGTAATCCCCCCCTCCCCAAAATTAAGATAGCTGAAAAAGCACATTCAATACTGTGTGTGGGGTGTGTGTAAATGCGCGTATATGTATATATATTTTTTGAAGTAAGTAGGCACACTTTTTGAGTTTGAACTGTAAAAAAAAAATAAATTTAATACAATTTCTTCACTTGAAGTAAATATAATACATACTTATCAGTGATTTTTTAAGGAAAAGTTTACAATCTTGGCATATGTATGGAATTTTAATTTTTGTTGCAAAGAGTACATATTTTTTTAATGCTGAAACTACTTTAAAATAAAACTACACAACTTTGGTAAAAAAATATAGACCCAATTATTAACCCATCATCAGTTACTTCTTTACATCTCAATGAGATAAGACCATGTTTCATAGTTGTTCAATTAACGTTTTCTTCAGATTTTTTAAAAATTAAACTATATCCATTCATGTAATGATATTAGGATTTATGATAGACTTTTGGTACATAGATCAAAAGTTTTGAAGTTTTAGAATTATTTCAGTCCTAAAACACCACAGTGAATATTTTTAAGTTGCATTGTTCAGGTTTCTACTCATTAACTGAGATGTTTTATATTTCTGTCATTATGCTAAAGCAGTTTCCCTCAGTTAGACTCTGTACTGCAGATGAAGGAAGCTGATTATATCATCCTGTGGTAGGAGAACAGCAGGCAGAGTTCAATGAGGCTTTTTATCTTAAATTATATTTTCAACTTGACCTCATTAAATTCTTTTCCTTCTGTTTGTCATTGTTGGGCTTACTATTTTTCCTATTTCCTTTCAGCCCCTTTCCCATATTTAAACTGTCCTTTAGAAATAATCCTTTCCTGTGCAGTTCATTATTTCTAACAGCAACAACATATTGAATGCCCTAGTGCATGGATTTCATTGTGCCTCGTGACCCATATTTAGACAAATTCAGGTACATTTCCTAGTTGCTGAATATTTTTTAGAAAATCATTAAATTTCAAAGCCACTTCCATGCTATGTTTATTTTCAAATTTATTTTTAAACATCTTTAGGAGAAGTTTCTGTAGTCTACCAAGTGGAAAAAATTATTTTTCACTTAGATTTTGATTAAACAGAAAACAGGGAAAATGTTTGCCTTAGCATAGGACCTAAATCTCCATTGCACTGAAGCCAATCATTTTTAAATATAATGCTTGTTTCTGTGCAATTCTGTAACAATTTATTTTTCATTTATTACATATACAAGATGGATATAAACATATATTTTACATAATTATAAATACAGGTATAATTTTGACTTTAAATTAAGGTAAGTCATTTAAACTAAAGTGCAGCTTCTCAAACATCATTTTGAAAAAAAAAACCCTGACTGAAATGTAATCAGATGATCCAATGTTATTAGACACAAACACTGGAAAGACTAAAGGAACTCATAATGAATTAAAAGAAAAGGGCCATTAAACTGGAGAATCCCAACAATCAAATAGAGACATTTCAGGCTCTTTAGGCATCACTGCTGGAATAAATACGTTATCACACTAAGCTTTTATGAAAAGCTGTTACATTTTTACCAACTTTAATCTGTTTCATTTTTGTGTTTAAAAGATGGGAGTTGCATTAAAATAAAAATTCCATTTGGGTTATTATCTCCCCAGCTGTCTTTACAGACCACAGGGATGGCCAGAGAATACTCTCATTATGTGCGTGGAGCAGTTAGTCAGTGATTGATGCTGCGTTAATGCACAGCACAGACGCCTTCCTTTTGTTACCAAATATTAGACAAATTAGTCCTTACCAATTCATAACCCCCGCTCCTAGCTGGTGTGTCCTCCTCTGCCCTCTTCTCACTTCCATCCCTACCCCCATACCTTCTGCTGGGCACCTGACTCCACAATCATAGATTGTTAATATTGAAAACAACCTTTCCTGAGAGTAAATGGAGGAAGGAGGAGAAGGAGATGACAAGGGAGGGTACAGAAAACAGGCATTGGTTCTTAGTTAAATGATACACACTGATTTTTAGTCATTTTCCAGGATATATCAATGCAGTAATGACAAATGAATGTTTCCTTGTCACAATCCCAAATTAATTTTCCTCCCACTTTATGTGAGGAACTATATAGCTTTTCATTTGCTTAAAATTTACTTCTGTCAGGATGAAGAGAGATGCATTATAAAAAAAAAAAATTATTTAGACAGGTTTTTATCCACGAAGCCAACTGTGGGGATGCGAACACCTTTCTTCCTTTTGTCCAAAATGTTTGTTTTGGAATTCTTCATGGAACTTTTGTAATGGTAGTCCAGATGTTAAAATTGAAAGGTAGACTTCTGAGTCTGCTCAATGGCTTCCAGCTGGATTGTATACCATATATATTTATTTTGAAAGGGTATGTCCTTGATTATCAAGCGTTCTAAGAATATATGATTGCATATTTCTTATTAATGCCAATAATATCTGGTATTTTTGACAATAGAATTTTTTTATGTTTACTGGAAGATAGTCATCACTAAACCTTAGGTGTTTTCTAATTTAATACTAAAATGGACACTTTGCAGTTGCATAGATAATGAAACTGAAGAACACAGTTTAAGTACCTGGCCCAGTGTTTACTAGTTTACAAACAGTTCTTGTGTCTGTCTTCTGAAAAGATGCAGAATTAATTACATTTTTGTTTAGAAATCAAAACTAATTAAAATTGATTTTTGTTTTCAAATTTTATAATATCAGCCATCCGCAAAGATCTTTTAACATTCTAAGATTTAAGTTTGAATACAATAAATACTGATATAGAGGTGTTGATATATTTAATTGATATTAATATAACCCATCTAATTAAGAACCTGAAGTACTGAATAATTCTTTTTAGTATACAAGTTCGTATCATTTGGTATTTTGGTATATTACAGCAATCTAATGTTAGAACATGTTTTGTTCCCCCAAAGAAACACCATATCATTCTACATTCCCCAGATAATCTCCGTAGTAATGTACTTTTTGTCTCTGTACTTTTCTGGACATTTTTTTATAAATGGAATCATATAGTATGTGGTAATTTTTGTCTGGTATTTTCCACTTAGTATGGAGTTTTTAAGGTGTATTATTATTATTATTATTATTATTATTATTATTACAGAACTTCATTGGTTTTATTGCTGAATAATATTCTATTGTATGTATACAGCAAATTTTGTTTAAACTTTTACCGGTGGATAAACATGTTCAGTTGTTTTCCATCAGGGTTGTTAGAAATGATGCTGCTATAAATATGTTTGTTCACATTTTTATGTGTATATTAGCTTTCATTTCACTAGGAGTGGAATTACTAAATCATGTGTGTTTAGCCTTGAGAAACTACCCAATTGTGTTCCATAGCTGCATTGTCTTACATTCCCACCAGCAATGAATTAGGATACTAATTTATCCACATTGTCTCCACACTTGTGATTGTCTATCTTTTTTTAATTATAACCAGACTAGTGAGTATGAAGTAATATCTCATGGAGGTTTTGATTTGCATTTCCCTAATGACCAATGATATTGAATATTGTTATCATGTGCTTACTATTTGTATATCTTCTTTTGAGAAATATCCATTCAAATCCTTAGCCCATTTTTAAATTGATTGGTCTTCTTATTGTTGAAATATAAGAATGCTTTATATGTTTTGGGTACAAATCCTTTATCATATATATTCTTTTGCAAATATCTTCTCTTATTCTATAGGTTGCCTTTTACCTTCTTGATCGATAGTATTTTTGGCTGCACATAATTTTTAAATTTTTATGTAAGAAAATATTTGCCAGTGACTGTCACATATTCACAATGTTTTCCTAGAATCTAATACTAAATCTGCACTTAAGGAACTTTGCCTAATAAAGAGTAACACATGACATGACATAAATATAAAATATAAAATTGTTATGTAAAATGTGACAAAGAGGCACTTGGAATTTGCTGACCATGTATCTTGGGATTTGAGAAATAAGATTACTTGTGGTTGTGGGAAGTGATATTATTCATATTTGTTTTGAAGTAAAAATCAAGGTGAAATGCGGACAGATTTTCCCTGCTCTAATAAAGATTAGGGAAACTATTGATTGGTCCCACTTGTACTCTGGCTTCTGGAGTACAGTACTTCTGATCTGGACTACTTTTGCTATTCTAAAAGTGCATGTAGTTGAGCTCTTGGAAAGTCTGAAATCCTTACAGGCAGATAAAGATTACTACTGGGTCAAAATAATGTTCAAAATGATGACCCAATATCATTTGCCATCTTCACTGTATTAACATTAGGCTGATTTTCTAGAAGCAATGGTGGATAAAACGGCTATTCCTTAGCATGGATCCAGGCAGCGGCACCCATTTAAGTATTTGCCAGAAATTTTCGCAAAATGAATGAAATGATACTGTCATTTGAAGGAAAAACACTGACGGTATTGTTAGCTGTCATAAAATTTGACTTTCAAGTGAAAATTGGAATTTTGGAAACCTTACATCTGTCACTAGGAGCTTGAGAGAGTCCCCCAAATTAAAGGCTTTTCTGATGAGATGATGATATTATTTAAAATGTGATTTTTTTATACTGTATCATGAAATGTGTCAATATTTGGAAGATCTGTATAACAAACTAAATAAATCAATAACTTCCCAATCAGGTTTGATTTTATAAAACTGCTTGGATAAAATACCTAAAGTGATGAATAGATCTTTGGATGTTAATGGAACAGAATATAAAACCAACCCCTCTTTATCTGGGTTCAGAGTACATGTTTTATGAAACTTTTGAAATTTGATTTACACTGTAGGAGGCTAAATATTTTATACAAAGATTTTTATATAAAATATGCTATTTTCCTCATCATTTTTTAAATGTGGAAACATATTCTTAGATTTCACTAAAATCTTATTGATAATAACAAGTAAAATTTTATTATGTGATTTTATTAAATTAATAAAAACTTAAATTTTAAATTATTGATGTATAGTAAATATCAATAGATGTAACCTATATTAACAAGACGCTCCTTAGAGTCTTCAGTAAGGAGTGAGGATATTGATCAGTGGTAGAGCACATGCTTAGCATGCATGAGGCCTTGAGTTTGATTCCCAGATTCCATCAAAAAAAGTTCTTTCTAGAGTCTTCGGTAACTTTTAAGAGTATAAACAGTATAATGTAGAGAAAAGTTTGGGAACTATTGTTGTAGTTTAATTTCTCTTTACTACATTATTTCAGATTATTCTTTGAGACTATAGGCAAAGGAATTTTCAGTACAATTTAATCAACTAAATTGCTTTGTATGTGTTGTGTTAAATCATATGAAGTGAACAAAAAGAGAAGACTGAATTTAGAATATTCTTTGGCATTAAAACCATCTCTAGTTAAAGATTGTAGTCAGACTTGTGATTATAATAGGCACGTGTTTTACCATCTATTTCCATCTGCAAATTTTATGCTATATTTTCATAACTCCATCATAAAATAGGGAACTGAGATAAAATATTAACTTATCAGGCTTTATCTAAGTGAAAAAAATCACTATAGATTTGCTCTTGAATTTCTACCTTATCTAATAATCCATGTGTCCTTCATAAACATTATTGAACCTTAAATTTAAAATGTATTGACTGTCTCATATGTGACCATGAGAAAATCTTAGCTTGGGGGAAGAATGTACATACATAAATACAATGCAGATTTTACAACAGAGGCATATAAATTGTTTTGTGAAGCAGTAGCAAGAATGAAGTGGTCATTTCTTCCTGGAGAAGTCAAGAAGGTCCTCATGAAGCAGGTAGCCTCAAGCTGATCATTGAGAGATAAAAACATGTTAGCAGGAAACACACCAGGAAAAGAAAAGGGAAAACATCATAAAGTATATGGGAAAGCACAAGTAATTCCATATGATTGGAGCAAATGGTACAGGAGCACCTATAAGAAATGGATTTTCAGATTAGTCAAAGACCATGCTAAGAAATTGAGAATTAGGTCAGACTTTACCTGAAGTGGAGAGTTGTTGATAGGGTATGAACAAATTTAATTTGTATTCTGTGTGGTTGACTCTTCTATCAGTTTCTTCCTTCTCTAAATACTTCTCAAACTCTTCCTGTGTAACAGGTACTATGTTCAGTCCTGCAATTATGCAAATAAATAAGACATATTTCCCAATATCACATAGCCCTAGTGTTCTATTAGATTGCCAGATGTGCTCTCATGACATAAACACTGCTAGTTCTTAACAGTATGGGCAACCGAAGTCACTCTAGAATCTAATGTTAATCAAACTGTAATTGCTATGAATTTGGTGTCTGGACAAGATGGTCCAAGAAGTAACAAGTGTTTGTAATTAATCTTGATAAGTATAAGAAAACTAGTTAGAAAGTTCTTAAAGTGCCAAATGAATTAAAATGAGAAAAAAATCATCACACGCAATGACAGAAATAATAAGACTCTGGGGTAAGTGTGTTTTTAAGGGGGTGGAATTCTAGTTTAAATTTAGTATAAGTGCCTGGTTTTTATATTAATAATTATCCCTTAAAAGGAGGTAGAGGTAAAGCATTGTTTCCTGCAAAGAATCCAGGAAAAAAATAGAAATGACTTTAAAATACAGCAATAGAAGCTTGAAGCTTTACCTAAATTTTTAGTACATCCCTTGGTCATGTTGCCTATGTTGTTATTTATCTACTTTGTGAGAATGGGAACTGAATAACTGACACAAGGCCAAAAATAGATTTATTTATTTATTTATTTTTGCTGAGGCTGGCTTTGAACTCATGATCCTCCTGCCTCAGCCTCCTGAGCCACTGGGATTATAGGCATGTGCCACCATGCCTGCTCCCAAACATAGAGTTGAGTTTTACTTACAAGCAGCTCCCGCATCAGGTTGAAACAAAAATCACCCACCTACCTTGGTCTGTACCACATGCCTGGTGTCCATCACACCATAATTTGATTAGGAGCTATGAAATCTTATCAATTTCATGAAAACTAAACAAGGAAAATAGGGGAGGAGTATTCTGTATTATTAGGTAGCAGTAGTCTTAGAGGTAAGACAGTATCTGTAAAGAAGCTGAGAGTGAGGGATTCAGACATGTAGATAGATGGAAAGCAAGAGGTGAATAAGTCTGAGAGTGACATCCAGGGCTGAACATGGGGGGTGAAGTGGAGGAGATGCCTTTTAAATATCCAAAGGAAGAGATGAGGAAGTAAAGCTGGAAAAGACACACCTAAGGTGTGTCACAAATAAATATGTCTTATTTATTTGCATAATTGCAGGATTGAACCCAGTACCTGTTACACAGGAAAGCTAAGGTGGGGACCATTTGGGAAAAAAAAAAAAAAAAGTAGGAATGGATGCTGTATCGGATATACCTGGTGGTTACGAAGGATAAATTCTCAAAACAGAGCATAGGATGGGGCAAAGGAAACCTACCTGGTGAACTCAGTCATAACGGATGCTACGGAACAGTGATTGCAGCCTGAATAGGTTTAGGAACACAAAAATGATGGGCATGGGCCACACTTTTAAGCAGCATGGCTGCGAAAGGAAGAAGAAAAGGGAGAGTGTCATCCTACAAAGGGACAGACTGTCAAGAAAGTGCTCTGGTTGATTTAGGTGGTGTAGACTTAAGCATGTCAGAAGCTAACAGTATGAGCCAGTTGGCAAGGGAGTGGCGGGTGATTTATTTGGTTGAGTGGCAGCTCCTATTCTACCCAGGATAAGAAACCTTGAGTTCTTTTCATTTATCACAACATTTCCGCCCCTGGTAAATGTATTCTTGTCAATTCTTTCACTTTGTGTCTCACAGAACTTTTGTTACATGCTTTAAAGTGAAACAAACAAAAAAAATTATATGAGAACAAAATTAATGATTCCAGAAGCTTATTATGATATTGCCTTGACTCACAGGAAATCCGCTTACTTACTAACCTAGTTTTTTTTTTTTTGCACTTTTTATTCTATATGAAAAGGAACTATTTTATATGAATGAGGATGTATGTGGAGGTGGGTTATTAAGAATTTCATTTAAAACCTACTTCAGCCTCTGAACAGCAATCAGTAAGCCTTTCTTATGTGCTTGCTCTCCCAAAGATAGGACGATAGGTGCTAGAGTTGATACCGGGAATTACAGCACATGGCCTTTGTTGTCATGAAGGCTGCAATCTGAAGATATAAAACTGCACACATGAAAAGGTAGCTAACCGTGTGACACCATATCCATTATGACAAACACCATAATGAATGATGGGGATTAAATGCAATAGGAACTTAGGAAAGATGGATAGCACTGAGTTGGAGTGTTCTGAAGTAACTCCTTGGACAAGCAAATCCTTAGGTTGGGTAGATGGGAGATGACGAAAGAGGCTTTTCAGTTAGAATGGAAGGAATAAATACTCATGAATTCGGGACTCCTCTTTTTGATAGTAGGTTTTTTTTTTCATTGATGAATCTTTTTCTTCCTTCCTTCCTTCCTTCCTCCCTCCCTCCCTCCCTCCCTCTTTCTTTCTTTCTTTGTTTCTTTCTTTCTTACACTGAAAATTGAACCCAGTGTCTCACACATGCCAGGCAAGCACTCTATCACTGAACTACAACTCCAACCCTAGAGTAGATGTTTTGATATGCATAATAATTAGTGATTTGTAGAAGTGAGAAGGAATAAGGGATTTGTTCCAGGTGACCAAATGCACCCTAGCTTACAGGACTAATGGTTTAGTTAGCACATTTTTTTAAATCATAGAACTCTCCCTGCCTCCACCTTTATTTTGGGTTTGTTTATTTTTGTTCTTCCTGGCCATCTGAATACTCTTCCAGTGTTTAAGAAATTCTCCCCCCTATGAATATTGGTAGGAGACAGAACTTACTTCTGCCCACATGCTCGCTGGCCCAGCACCCTTACAACAAAAGATAGGGCACAGACACATGTTCAGCCAAGCAGAAGACCCATCTGGGACTTGGAAAGAACCAGTTGGCTCTGTAGCCAGCCATGCATTCTGGCCTGGGGACAGCCTCCTCCTGTCTGTGGTGAGAGTGGCAGTGCACCTGGTGTTGAGCCCCGACAGTGTTGCTGAAGGGCTATGGCAAGCTGTGGCATCTCGAGGTCAGTGGTGGAGACAGAAGTGTCCTCCTCATCATGGTTCAGAGGCTTCATTTGAATATGGTTTGGGCTGCCTAGTTTCTCTTCTTTCATGTCCATTTTCTGAGCCAGGTTCTCCTGCCTTTGCAACAATTCTGTGAGCAACCCGATAGTTCTTCCATCAAATACCTTTTCTGCTTTTATTGGTCAGAGTTTTCTGTGGCATTTATCCGAGAATCATCACAGATCCAAGAGTTGAGGATGAGATGGTGAGGGCATTTCATGTCAGCCCAAGGAATTTGACTTTTACAGGGACTACCCTTATATTAAAGGGTTTTGAGCAGAGTGACATTACCCAAAGGATACTTTATGAGGATCATTGTCAGTATGATGAAAAATGAATATTTTGAGAGAGACTATAGCTAGTGCTACAGTCTAGATGTGGAATGTCCCCCAAAGGTCTGTGTGTTAAAAGTTAGTTCCCCAGTGTTGGAAAATCCTTTGAACCTTTAAGAGATAAGGCTTCATGGGTAGTCTTTAGGTCACTGGGGGCCATGTCCTCAAAGGAAACTGTTGTACCTTGGTCTCCTCCTATTTTGTCTTGCTTTCTGGCCATGAGGTGAGCAGTTTTTTTTTTTTTTTTTTTTTTTTTTTTTTTTTTTTTTTTTCTGACACATGTTCCCTACCATTGTCATCTCACATGCCCATCAGAGGCCCAAAACATTGTCCTCCTTGCTTGTATTTGGAACCTCCAAAACTCTGAACCAAAATAAAACATTTTGCTTTATAAGTTAATTATTTCAGGTATTTTATTATAGTAATGGGAGCTGACTAATATAGAGAGAATGAATAGGAGAAGTGGGTCATATTAACAAGTAAGCTGGCTTGCAGGAAAAGCGATTAGGTTGAGTTTGAATAGATGCAGCATTTATATAATTAGGCAATAGCAATGTGGGATCAGGCACAGATTAGATAAGTAAGAGTCAAAATTTTAAAATAATAATAATGTGTGTGTATTAGGTAATTGTCTAAGCGAATGAGTTATAATATCTTTGGTGAAGAGCTGGGGATGTGGCTCAAGCGGTAGCGGGCTCACCTGGTATGTGTGCGGCCCGGGTTCGATCCTCAGCACCACATACCAACAAAGATGTTGTGTCCGCCGAGAACTAAAAAATAAATATTAAAAATTCTCTCTCTCTCTCTCTCTCCTCTCTCACTCTCTCTTTAAAAAAAAAAAAAAATCTTTGGTGAAGATTCCAGAAGACTAACACAGAAATAATGTTTCATTTTGACAATGATTATTTTCATCCTTGTCTCACTTGCAATATGTATTTTCATCTGAAGAAAGAAGGTGAATATCAATTGAGAAAGAAGTAAAGATTATTAAATAAGCCCCACCCCCTACTGTACTCCATATGCATTTACCTGGAAATCTTTTCTAGAAAGAAAAAAAAAAGAGAGAAAGAGAAAAGAAAAGGACAGAAACAAATATTGAGTACATTTACAATATGGGATGATAAAAAAAATGAATTTATAAAAGAAGGTGACCAAGAATTTGCCAGGAAGTATCAGGATTTTCCAGAACTCTAAGCAGCTGAATTTCACATTCCTGTTTTAACATCAGAAGCAAGGAGGGCCAGGAGGGCTATTGTAGATAGCATGAGATACCAGACTTTGATAAGGTATGTCCCTTATTTTATATCTAAAATCCTTGTGCTGTTGAATAAGGTTTTAACCCCATTTAGTTAAGATATTAGAGAATGAAATTACTCATAAAGGATGCTCTTCCATTACACTCCTGAAAAATAAAATCAGAATCATAACTTTCTAGATCTTCAAAGACAAATGGGAAGCAAACCAAAACATGATAAACTAACCAAGGACTTCAAGATGCCTTTCCCTACTGCTGTAATACAGTGGAATTGAAACATGGTGAATTCTGTGCAAAGCACAGAGTGGTGTGAAAAGGCACCACACCATTTAATTAAGAGTCTTGTTTTGCCACTGACTAATTGTTTGCTCTGAAGATTTCCCTGTCCTCCCTTGGCTTCAGTTTCCTTATCTCTTCACTGACTGAGGTCATTGAAAGCCCTTGGGGAAAAGATTGAGAAATTAGAACCAGGGTCCAGGAAATAAAACTGGCTACCAGAGGGAATGAACAGATGCTGCTGCTACAGGGGATGGCAGCCTTCACCGCAGAAGTTGAGAACAGTCGCTACTTTCCTTAAAGGTCATTGTTCATATTCCAATAGAAATGGCGAGCTGGTGTCACCCTGAGAACCTGTTGTCTTTGTCTGGGAGGGACCTACCTTTCTCTGTTATCAGTTTACCTTTTAATATAATTAGGCAGACCAGATTGGTCTTTAGTCTTGTTCTGACAACAGCAAATTAGGCTTAACTCTTTAATTACAACGAGAAGGAAATCACCTTTCTGATATCCTTCAATTAGCTCAAGCAGCTGTTAAGTTATAATTAAAATTTCACATGGATCATTTGAGTTCTTGGAATGTTTCCATTTAATAACAAAACATTTGCATATATGCATTCAGTTTTCAACAACCTTTTCAAATCTGTCAATGGTAAACCAAGAACATTGGATACTGTATTAAACAAAATCTTTGTAGTCTTGTAAGCAAACAGCTGGGTCCCACAAAATGAAAAATGGAAATAGAAGAAAGTGATCAAAAAGTATTAGTGCCTCCAAGTTTCCTGGAGCTTGTTCAAAGAGTTAAACTTCTGTTTCATTTATTGTTAACCATGAGGGAAGAAAAAAGCTTACCAGGAAAGAGTGGTTATTTGCTGCTCCACAAATGGACGTCTGCATGGATGTACCCCATAGTACGAGGACAGTCACCCCATTGTGACTTCACAAGTAGGGTTCTTTCTCCATAGCCTTTCCAAAGTGTTAATGTGAGAGGAACAAATTTTTCACAAATAATTATTTGTGAAAATTCAAAGATTCTTTTTGTTCTTATTTCATTATGAGAATTAAATAGACTAAGATAGTCTCCTCTCTAAAATTGCTGTGGCCAAAATTTGTCCGATACACTTATGTACTCAACTATCTATATAGGGCCAAGATGTAAGAATAAACATGTTTTAAGCATACACTACAATTTTAGATATTAAAATCTTTTCAATATCTAAATGTTGCCTACTCAATCAAAATATCACAGAATTTTTTAATATCATGTTTAAAATTTCAAATTTCTGACAATTGGATTGAATGTCAGAAAACTAAAACAAAGGAGAATGAAAACTAATTTTTCTCCCTTTTCAGATATAATTTACATATTCTACTCTTTGGCATTAGAAGGAGGAAGTGATAGAAAAATTGTCCGTTAATAACAATGTTGGGAGGTGATGGTTTTAGACTCCACACTGAGGGCCTGCGGCTATTTTTAACAAACCAAGATTCTGTTCATGCTTATTTGCTGATAGCCTCTATTGACAAAAAGAATTCTGTATTGGCTAAGAACCTAATGATGTCTTCCCAACCACCAATCTGTATTGTATATTATTGAATTTCAACTACCAAGGTAATTGTATCTCTGGGAATTAAAGAATGCATGTTGAGAAGGGAGAGAGATGAAAGAGTACTGTCTGATGTCATAATTACACCAGTGTGCACACTTTGGGGGGCTACCAGCTGTGATCAGCACATTTTCCATCTGCCTTTGCTAATTTTATTATGACCTTTTAGAACTGATTTCATCTGGTAGAGAGTTGGCTCTGACACCTTCACTGAGTCAATTTTATCTTTGAACAACTAAAAGGGAGAATAAGTAACAAGTGGCATTTTCTTCAGAAAAAAATGCTCAACTAGTATCTCATGATTCCTTTGTTGGGAAACTTCATTATTGACTGATTTTTAAGGTTCAGCTATTGCGTTTTAGCACTCTGAAAGTCTACATTTTATCTCAAGGAGTCAGGGTTGATCTAAACTCTAAAGCACATTTTTCAATAGAAGATTCTTTAGAAAATGTTTAAAGAGATTTTACATTTTATGCACATGAAAAACAGAACCCTAAAAAATATGGTTTCCTTTATTTTGACTCCAAAATCTAGAAAGATTTACATTAACACGCCCCCACACACAACACACCCTACATGGAGACTATACTCTGAACTGACATTAATATACTTAGAATATTTACTGTGTTCTGTTTAACTTACTGTACTACTTAATTTATTCATCCTACAACCCAACAAACTACTTTATATTACAATATACATCTTATGTGAGAGAAAATTGAAGCCATAAAAGGTTAAATTCTTCCACATCTGTAGGTTTTAGCCTCATATACAAGGGTTTAATGAGGTATTAATGATGCACTTGAGACCTGCAGTAATGCTAGCAAGTTTTCAGATTCTGTAATACAATATGTTTAGGATATTCTCTGACAGGCCTATTAGCCTTGACTGGCTGTTTGAGGAGTAGCAACAACTTAGGCAGCCACTAGAATGTTCTAGTACCCAGGTGTCTGACACAGGATCAGTCTCTCTGTTGCTCTTGGGATTTCCCTCAGTTTGAAAACAACCTCTATCCCACCTAAGCACTCTCTAGGATCCTAGTAAGTAAGGAACCCAAGTGAAAAGGTTTAATGCCTTTCACTCCCACTGGGATACAGGGTGGTACCCCTTTTCTGCCATACTTTGGAAGTAATTCTCCGTAAGGAAGAGAAGTTGTGAAACACAGGGACAAGTAGGCAGGTTTGGAAAAGTTTCATTCTGAACAATGTAAATTTGCAGGTTTCTGGTAAGGTCTCAGAGGAGCTTTTTCCTTCATTAGGTTTTGATATTGAAAATCTAAGATGGGAGGAAGGCAAAAAACACACAGCCTTGAAATTATAGCTATTTATGTATGAGCAGCCACCCCATCTAGATAAATAGAAGGTTATATGTAAGATTGCCACAACTTTTATATATAGCTCCTCAACATAGGAAGAAGGTGTATTATATAACTTTCCTTATGTATATATTGTATATACTTTCCTATAGTATATAATTATATATCTATATATTATAAATTGATACATATATCTATATGTAGATATATAATTGTATCCAATAAGGCATATAGGTATGTTATAAGCTACATTATAAGTATATAGTAAGTATATTATAAGGTATAAAATTATATAATTTCCTATAGGAAGAGGGTATGTTATATTCTATATTCCAGTGTTTAACCAATAATTGTCTCATTTCTTCTTATTATTACCATCATCATCATCATCAATATAATGACTTTTATTGCAATTTTGCAATGTGCTCTGTAATATCCTGGGCAATTTCCATAGAGTTATCCTCCTACCTACTGGCTTTTCTCCATTATGTAGATGAAGAAACTGAGACTAGAAAAGATTGATTGATTTGCCCAATGTCACCCAATAGGTAAGTAGTAGAAACAGGGCAGAATTTGGGTCTGTCTGATTTCAAAGCTACTTACTTTGAACCATTCTGAGTCACAAGAAGACTGTCCAGCTATAGCTGTTGTTCACCCATATGTGGACCTTGCAGGTATATCTGGAACTTCAATGCATCTTATGAAAATTTATATACTTAGTCTTGGACTAAGTATATATCCATGGATTATTTTATTTCATGTAGATACCTTCATCTTTCAGTTATGTGAAGGATTTTCATGCTAATTTACATATTTTTTATGAGCGCACATCAAAGCTAAGATATAATTTTGTCTTTTAGGGGTAGTTACTCAGGAAAGATTTCTTTCTCTTCCTCTTCTTTCTTCTCCTCCTCCCCCTCCCCCTTTTCATCCTCCTCCTCCTCTCCTCTTCTTCCTCCTCCTTCTCCTTCTGTTCTTCTTCTTCTCCTTCTCTGTCTTCCCTCCATTACCATTTCTGAAATAACTAAGTCTTATTAATGTATTTAAATTATTTCATTTAATGATTAAGGATCCAGGATTCATTTATCAAACAAAATTTTTAAAAATCACTATGATATCACTTCTATCAGTATAATTGTGATTTGTATTTTATTACTAAGTTACGTGTCACAAGTCCTTCAATCTCTCTGGGCTGTATGTTTTCTTATACTAAATAATGTTTCTGGTACTTTCTTCAAAGGCATTTTAAATCATCAAATTTCTAAAATTTTAAAAAATATTTGAATAGAAACACCGGGTATTGTATCATGGATGAAATGAGTTTGGAATTGAAATTGAAGAGACTGGAAACCTATTCAATAGCTACCTTGGGTTTGAAATGAGACACTTCTCTATTCAGATTACCACATTAATACAAGTACTGATTTGCCCACTGCTTAAATATTTCATTTTTGTCCTCCAAGAAGCTTTGTGCTATAGGCAATCTTCATTTGGGTTTAGGAATCAAAACCTTTACCTATCAAAAGTGAAGTTAAATTACAGTGGATAGGGTAACTCAGTTTATGAAATAGATTTTTGCCTAGAAATTTTGTGTGACAATTTTCTAAAATCATCTCTAAGGGCATCAGTGCATCTTGCTATTCAAAAGAACACTTGATAATGCTTTCAGTAAGAAGATAATCAACACATGACTGCACACTGGTCTTTTCTAGTTCTGCTGCTTCTTTGACACTTATTGTAAGCATATTTATATGACGATTTTAATACACTATTTGGTTAGTATTGCTGTTTGTGTGTTTTCCCTATTCAGATGATTTCTCCATGAACCTAAAAATCCAGTATTTACTTATTTTATGTTTACCTACAATACCTAGCATAGTCTGAACATGTTGTTACCTTGCAAGAAATATAAGATGGAATGTGCCAAGAATGTTATTGATTTATTTAAAACAAGAAATATCTGTAACTAATAAAGTTTTTCTAATGGAGCTGGGCTTTTGATTTCAGGTGGGTGCTAACTCATACATTTAAAAAGACTTTTTAGGCCATGTTTATAAATAGGAGTCTATCCTGCATGGTGCAGGAGCTCTTGTGGAGGAAACCATCTTTGGAAGACAAGGCCTACCCTAAGGCATTCAGTATCAGCATACTGGAAGTAAGTCACAGGCACTTGATTTTAAAACACACCACAGTTGATCCTAAGGTGCATCCAAGTTGAAAACCCTGGTTTAGAATGATCACAACCAACTCTACAGAAATTATCACAGAACACTGCATAGGAAGTTATATGATATATCTGGTTTAAAAAATTAATGAATAATTGGCTTACTTTTTATACATTTTTCATAAGCTGAATAGTCTAAAGGCATAATTGCCACATTAGAAGACTACTTGAAAGAGGCTTGATTTAAAATTACCCTTGTGCGTATTATAGATCTTAAAAGTCAGGAAAAGCATGTGAAGTTGCTACCTGAAATTGCAGTTGCCCATTGACAATGACCTGCCTTATACAGCTCGAGTTTTTCTACCTAACTGTAGGGTTTAGAAATTAAAACAACAAAACAAAACCCTAATTATAGTTGCAAAAATAATATAGAGTATTTAATATATAAGTGTGCATGTCTACATACATACATGTATAATATATAAAGTGCACAACTATACACACATTTATATATTAAGGACTTTTTCCAAGTGTCTTACACAGGTTTTTCTTTCCCTTACATCTTTGGTCATCTGATTTAGTGTGGATACTTTTATCTTCCAGCTGCATGAGAGATTTGCATGTTAGTGTACAGGTCTGGGTACTAGTTTTCAGATTATAATTTTATCTTTTAAGAATAATTACTCAGAAAAGAAAAAAAATGTACCTTTCAAAAGTATGTACTATTGGGTATGGTGGCTCATGCCTGTAATCCCAGTGGCTGGGAAGGCTGAGACAAAAGAATCCTGAGTTCAAAGCCAACCTCAACAATGGCAAGGTACTCAGCAACTCAGTGATACCCTATTTCTAAATGATATACAAGATAGAGTTGGGGATGTGGCTCAGTAATTGAGTGCCGGTGCTCAGCAACTCAGTGATACCCTATTTCTAAATGATATACAAGATAGAGTTGGGGATGTGGCTCAGTAATTGAGTACCCCTGAGCTCAATCCCTAGTACCAAAAAAATGTATGTACATAGCGAATTAATTATAGAATTTATTTTTCATTCAGCCTTTCCTGAAATTTAGATTTTATTCTACTTAATGTTAGTGGAAAGTCATCGAAAATGATAAGGACATATATTTGAAAGGGCTTCCTTTTTTTAAATAAAAATGGCAAAAAATAACAATATTCCTACCTCAACTCCAGTTTTTGTTTTTACTAAAAACATGCAGAAAAGGAAGTTTATCATTGAATTGGTATTGAGCTTGCTAGTTATGAGTTATGGATGTTTTAGCAATAAAATTTGGCTTTCTGGAACAAATGGATGTTCAAACCTGATTTTATTAGTGTGGTTGAACATTGTGGAACTAAAACAAGGAAATTCTTGCATATTGCCACAATTTGAGGCCATATGGATCATAAACTTTTCTATTTATATTCACTGGTGGACATAAATGGCATTATCTCATCAGGTAAAGAAGGAGAAGCAAGGAATACACAAGTTAAGTTTGGAAACCCTACATGTAGCTACTGAATGTCAGATAAAGAGGCCCCTTGATTTAGTACCTTTAATGTGCACAGAAAGGGATGTGCTCGGCGCATCATTAGTGTGACAGGGTGACAGGGGCAACACGTTTCTTCTGTTCCTGTGGAAAGAGGATGAATCTGGCACCGCTCTGATGTCAGAACCCCCATCACCTTTCTCGCAGATGATGTAGATTTTAATTGTACTCGGGACTGACTCTCGTCGCACCAGCTCCTACGTGACATTGAGATAGATGAAGCCATTTGTTGGCATTATCAGAGCCAGCTGTGTGCTTGGCTGCAGCTACAGTAGGCATTTTATCTCATGCATAATCCTCTCATTGAGAGGGGATCACGAGCATCTGAACCATATGGCAAATAATTTTATTATGATCAAAAAAGGACTCTTGAAGCTAGTTAAATAGAAGAGTCCTTGAAATTCAATTGAAAGAAGTTTTATTTTCATGTCACACCATCATCCTAAATTAATTCTTAGTGTTTTCACACACAAGTAGAACCAAGACTCTCAACCCTGGCAAAATGAGGATAAACTGATAATTGTTTTATTTCGGATGAAATTTGTTTTTGTTCTCAATTTGGGAGAATTTATTTAGATCCATATTAGAGAAGAGAATCTGGATTTCAAAAACTGAAGCTGGCTTCTGATGAAAAAATAATGATAATTTTAAAAAGCTCTCCAAATACAGAACAACATACCAAATAAGACAAGCTTGAACGTATGTCCTAATTGCTGCTCTCTTAAAAGCTGAATGAGATAGAGGCTATTTTATTTTTTCTTTAGGGGAAGAAAGTCTTAAAAGAGAGATAGAAAATCTATTTCTTCCCAGGGTAACCTAATGATCCAATAAGTTTAGCATACGTCTTCCAAGTGAAGAGGCAAACTTGTCTTTTCCACATGGTGGGATTTCCTGCACATCGTCAAGGAGATGCATAGGTCTCCATAGCAAAGTCATGTCATCCATGCCCTTCTGTCCAGGGGAGTGATGGGGACCAGCTGCTAGAGAACAAGATGGGTTCCAGTTAGGAGATGCTGTGTGAGGATCTGGCAAGCAATGAAATAGCTGCCTCAAGCCACATCGCTCCTAGCCATCACAGACCTGCATTAATTGTAACTTTTATTAATCACAAAGGAAGTTCCAAGATTCCAGTTCAAATGTTACAAGAGCATAAAACAGCAACTTGCCTAATCTTACCTTGTCTGTGATGTATATGCTCTGTTCTTTTATTACGATTTTTTTTTTCCAGAGGAAGGTATGTAAGATTTGGGCCTGAGGGCAACTGTTAGTGTTGTGAAGGCATTATCAGCAACTTCCACACCACAGTTTGAGAACATGAAGTATCACAGGGTCCACATGGCAACAGCTGCCTTATCTTGAGACTTGTCTTTTATTTGGTATTTTATTGACAAATAATAAAGCTAGTAATTGGACTGGGAGAGGAACACAGCCACCTAATTTACGGAAACCTTAATTTTCTAGGACTAAATGCCTGAAGCAGCTTTTTGTTCTTATCACCCCCTCATGACTAGAACAGAGTAGCTGGCCGAACTGTTAAAATGGTTTAAAATGTGTATTTTTTTTCTTTTCATTATTTAAGAGCATTTTTTGGGAAAAAAAAAAAACTCATTCTAGGATATGACAGTGATTTCTTTAAAAAAGCAGGCAGGCAAACAACAACAACAACAAAATGCCACTATGTAATCTTGATTGCAAATCCACTGATGGCATTTGTTCAGGAGGTCCTTGTCCCCAGAAAAGGTGTGTGGAGCAGAGTTGTGGGTTCTGGCAGAAAGTGACCACTGTCTCAGACAGCTGCCAGACATGGGCTTTTCACACTAAGGAACTGGGTAAACACACACAACTCCTCACCCTTCTTCAATTTAGTGATCTAAAAGAGAGAGGGGGGAAAAGACAGAAGGAGCAAACTGGGTTCCTCTTGGCCTCGCCTGTTATTGAAGTAGATGTTGTTATAAGCTCAGAGTTGGGCTCCTATATGATCTTTCCACTTCCCGTCTCAACACCAGAAGATCATGGAAACGCCATTGCTCTCCAACAAAGAACAGGCATCTGGGGGCCTTACAGTTTCACCCAAGTAAGCTTTGTTTGTGTGAAACATCCAGTGCATTACCTGGCTAAATGAGATGTGTCATGATTCTGTCTGAGATCCTTCTGTTGCTCTTCAGACATTTTTTAACCTCTCCAGAAACCATTTACACAGTATTTAATGATTATTATCCAATATGTTTTCCAAAAGTTTTTGATGGGTGGCAGAACCTTGATTTTCAATGCCACACTACATCCTTCATAGGGATTTCACTGGCAATGAAGGTTGTAGATAAATAATAGATGAAGAGGGGTGACAGGGTCTGAGCTTTGGGGGCTTGACAGATTATCTTGTGATATATTACAATTAGATATGCGTCAGTGTCACTTCATTTATTCAGCTACTAAGAGCGCATAACTCTTTGAAGGTAGATTTATTAAGAGCTTTACTCGTGTCTTTTCAAAATTTAGGATTGGTTTTTGAGCATCTCTAACAGCTTTCTAAATCACCTATCCTTTACATTTCTTAAAGTTGGATTTTATGAAAATCTCTACTAAACAGGATCAAGTTTGGCTTGTGTGTTTTATTTGTGCCCAAGGCAGTTGCTGGATGATGGATCACCTTGTCACCAGCTGGTCAACAGACCAAATGGGCCTTTGGGAAGAAAGAGCATAGGATTGTGATACAGGAATCATAGGTGCTGGCCCATGGCAAATAGCAAACATCATCATAAAGAATGCTTATTTCCATTAGAAATTTTGTACACCTGCATTCCAAAGAGCCATTGGATGATTCTTTGGCAAATAGATGCCAGAGGGGAAGAAAAGATAAATCTTAGATTTTTTAGAAAGCTTTTATACACACGGCTTTTTTTTTTTTTTTCGCCCCTGAGGCTGAGTTACATACATTAGCAGTGAACCAAATGCTTTAACCCGAAACTGCAGGGGAAGTTAGACCTGATCAGAATTTTACAAAGTCTTACATCTTGTCTGAATTTTAGGTATTTTTGCTGGAAAACTTTTTATCAAGTGTGTGTGTGTGTGTGTGTTCTCTTAGAGTTCAGTGATATGGGAAATAATAGAAGCTACTAGAGATGACTAAGGAAAGAAAAAAATGTCATTCTTAAATGTGAGTGAAGCCCATGCTGACTTTTTATTATGGATCCAATGTTCTAGCAAACTTTTTCATACATCATGTTAAATCAAGTCCTGAATTGTCCATGTGAGCACATGTATCCTTTCAGCTATTACAATGTGATTTTTGTTCATTGCACAATGGACTTAAATAGTTATTTCTAAAATAATCCACATGATTGCAAAAAGACTTTCAGCTTTTCTTGCCAGACTGAGCATCACCTTAGAGAAATGCAATTCTTAATGTGATTAGACATTCTTGTACAATCCATTGCTATGAAATAAATTATTTTGATGCCCTTTGAATGTTTAATTTTTGGCAAAGGGAAGTATGTTTTGTGAAAGACAGAAAGTGGCTACAAAAACAGAAGGATCCAGAATTCTCAAGATTATCAGTATTTTTCCTGTCTCCCTTTTGAGCCCAAATCAGTCTCTTCAGGCGACTGAATAAACAATCATGCTTGTCACTGTCAGACAACTTTTACATTCTTCAGATAAGGACTCAACTCAGTTTGGGGTCAAATTATACTGGTAGCAAAGCTGATCAGAGCAAACATGGGTTTTGGAGGATTCACTCACTCTTGTAAAAGCTGATTATAATTGATGAACGACCAGCCTGCTAGACCCTGACAGGTTGGTTGCCTGGCCTTTGCTCTCTGCCAGTTCAAGCCTTACAAGTGTGAAATAGCCAATTACTGGAATACCTATTGAAAGTAATAGGCCAATGAGCAAATTGCTACTATGGGACACCGTAGCAGTGTAGATGGAAGGAGGCCAAGATAAAGTTCTGCTCTGAGCAGCTGCTCCCGCCACAGATTGCTAACACTATTGGATGACCAAGAGATGAGAGCAAGGTATTTTCCCATTCAAACTGCAAGTGTCCTGCCTTGTATTGACTTAAAGTTTATGATGCATGATACCATCTTGTTACCTAGGTCCTAATTTGCAGAAATAAATCCTCCTTTTAAAAGGTAGTTAAATAGGTAATAAGGATAGTCACGGCCATAGATTTTGTGCAAAAGCATTAAATACAATTTTTGCAGGGAATGAAAAGTCATATAGTGTGCAGAGTGTTAATACTTGCCAGCCATTTGCTATTGACAGAACAATTTATCTTGATAAAGGACAGTGAAAAATTCCAATCTATTCACTGACATCACATTATCAGCAGTAATATATGACTGCATCTAAATATAAGGTTGAGATCTGATACAGCTGAGAAGTTCTTGGTGATTTTCCTGTAAATATATTGTGTACTGGACAATGAACAAATGACATATTTACCATGTAATTGGATAGACTATTTTTATGTGAAATTTTAAGTTTGATTGTGTTTAATGGAATATACCATAATGTTTCCTTTTGGAGGTAACCTGTTTCTTTAGTAAGACTCTAGCAATAAAATGAGTTTTACAGAGAAGGAGGAATAAACAGAGATAAATCCTAAAAATCTACATAAAATAATAGATCCTCTAATTATTTACTACCACATTACGTTAATAATTACTATAAATTTTCATTGCATTACATTCATATAATAACATATATCTTCTTGTGAGATTAGGAACCCGGGGTTTGCTTCTTAATTGAATGTTTGTTTGCAAATTGTTCTACCATAAGTCTGAATTATATGAAATGTATCTGAGTGGGTCACATTCTGCAGAAGGGTCAGGGTTGTGTGTCATGGAGCATAAATGGTTAGGGAAAGGTGATTTAGACCCACTGGGAGCTACTGAGCCTATTTATCCCTAGGCTGGAGGGCATACAAGTTTACCTCAGTGAGACCACTGGAAGAAGAAGCATAGACACACACAAATCATTCACATACAACACCTTTGTCTCTATATCCTTAAGTACCTGTGATTATGTGGGTCTCAAATAAGAAAGAATCAAATCTGTCATTACCTAAGATCTGAATTTTGAGTTTATTGGTAAAACTGTTGTGTTTCCTAGGAAGACCTGTGTAGAAACCCACAATTTCTCATAATTTCTATTTGTCTTTCATGAACTCTTTCAAACACACACACACAGAGAAAACAACAACAACAACAACAACAAATGCTGTTAGTGACATAAAATAGTTTAGGCATAATTCATGTGTTCCTTTTTGAAATGTAGTTGTGGAAAAATTAAAATAGATTGCTACTTTTTAATATATTTCCTGTCCATTTTTGATAGGATTCATGGAAATTATTAAATTATAATATAAAATCCCTTATTTAGTTATTGAAAACAGAAACAAGGAAACAAACCCCAGAGCCATGTGTAAGTGGCAGAGGAAGTCCTTGAGAAAAATTTTTCACCATCTTTGTCATGGCATTTGACAATTTGATCTTGCGCAGAAGAAACCTATGTGTATATTGACCAAAACTGATTTAATAAGCAGGATACTCAGTTTTCCTGTTTGTGTATCCTCTTAGGAAAAAAATGGTCAAAAAGTAAATAAAATTCTTAATTTTCAAATCAGAGTAAAGAGAATTGAGAAATGAGCTCAGCCCTTGCCATTTGCTACCTTTTCTTCTCTGGGCCACAAGGTGTCACTGTTGCAAACAGGGCCTGCACAGTTTGTTGCCCTGTGCTCAGCTGTGTTCTTGCTTGTTCAGGACAGGAGGGTTTCCCTAGAGAAGACAGTCCCACTCCACCTAGCATTTTCAGTATTATCCATTCTCAAGTTTATGGTCTCCACCATCCCCCACAAGCCACCAGCTGTACCAGAGACTGGGTAAGAGGGGTTCCAGACTCAGGCCACATGAGGATCTATACAGTCTATTACAACTTGTTAGTTGTGTGAGAATGAGGATTTGGTGAGATTTAAATGAAATGTATACCCGCATACACTTAGAACTGAGGCTGTTAACTTTTGTGTATAAATTTGCTAATTTTTAATTTTCAAATAATTCACTGCACAGCCACCAGGAGGTTGGGAACAGAGCCTCAGTCTAGCCTTATCCCTTTATCAAACCATAAATTCTTCTTTGGGGGGGGTCTTTGACATCTTTCTTGCTTGAAGATTTCAGTAGGTATTATTTCCATCCTTTCAAAGGATTCTAATAATATCTAATAAGGATGCTGAGCTCTTTCTCTCTTTTGTCCAGGTGCTCCTATGTGCAGTTTCTCATCTCCTCCCTAGTGACTAGCTGTCTAGCAAGGGGCAAAGAGGTTCTCTGGACAAGAATGTAAAACTCAGCTATACTATATTGGGGGTACCTTCTGGAACAATGGAAGCCTCCTGTTTTATATTTAGATGCAAATTTATGCACAAAATCAAAACAAACTGTAAGGTGACTTTCCATTTTCACTTTAAAGAAAATGTCAATCACATTTAAATTTTAACTTCTCTTGCTAAAAACTACTACCAGGGTCATATTCATTTCCTCTTATGAGAAAATTTTTTTGTAACTACAAATTTTAGATTTAAACCTAATTATTAATTTGTCATGCAGAAAGGAAGTTGTATCATATAACAAGGTATCTTTATTATGCCTTATTAAATGAACTTCATGGGGGGGGGGAGAGAAAATGATGTTTCTAAGTGCTCCATCTAGTACCTCATTTGATCTTTAAAACACCTGTGGGCAATAGTAGTGTCACAAAATTTCAGGTAAGGTAAGGAATCCATGCTTTATGCCCAAAGCCACATTGCTGAAAGTAGCTTACCCAGAGAAAAAACAGAATTTACACAGACCACCATATCACTTTATTTAATGGACTTCATATGCAGTAAATTTACTTAAAATTTTTAATAATTTCCTAAATTTTGTATTCATACAGCTATGTCAACAAATGAAGAGATTTTTGTTTCTCCTATTCCAGTTATTTTGTCTTGGTGCTTTCCTTTCTTATTGTATAGCTCTAGTTCCAGAGCCATTTTGAATGGGAAAATGAAAAAAAAATCTCTGCTTATTCCTGATTTAAAGAAAAGTTTTCAGATGAAAACTTTAATTCTGAGAATGATATATGCTGTATGTTTGTGAGAATGAGAAAGTAAATTTTTATCTTCTTTTTTATAATTTGGTATTAGGGATTAAACCCAGGTGCAGTTTAACATTGCCATAACCCCAGTCTTTTTTATTTTTTATTTTAGGATAGGTTCATTCTAAATTGCCCAGACTGGCCTCAAACTTGTGATACTTCTGCATTCGCCTCTGGAGTTGCTGGGATTACAGGTGTGCACCACTGAGCCCAGCTGAAATTTTATTTTAGATGGCTCTCCGAATCAACTAGTCTTTGTAAGATAGAAAATATCTCCATGTGCATTTGCAGTTTTTATGTTCCGGTTTTATAGGGATGCATTTATATATCTACAGTAATACTGTACATAATATATACATCTATGATAAATTTGAAATATAACTCCAGACTGTTTTTTTTTTTAATTTACCTATTTGTACCCCAGAGCCAGTCTTGAACCATTTTTTTAATGTTACATTTTTAGATTGGGATTCCATAATTTTATGGTTGACTTTTTTTGTTTTGTTTTGTTTTTGTTTGTAACAGGAATTGAATCCCGGGGTGCTTAACCACTGATCCACATCCCCAAACTGTTTTGTTTTGTTTTGTTTTAATTTTCAAATAGGGTCCTTCTTAGTTGCTTAGGGGATCATTAAATTGCTTAGGACCTTGCTAAGCTGCTGAGGCTGGCTTTGAATGTGTGATCCTGTTGCCTTATCCTCCCCTTGTGTGAGGGTGACCTGATTACAAACTGTATATGGCATTGACTTGGGATTATGATTTTATCAGAAGAGAGTTTACTTTATTGCTTGATTGCTTTCTTCTCAGAATTCCAGGAAAATAGTAGGCTTTTCTCTGCTATTCTGGGTCACTGAGTGAGTTTAACCCAGTATTTCTATAGAAAGGAGACAGCCCTATCAAGTTCTGGTTCATATGAGGTTTCAATCCAGTTCTTGTCTCACTTAGGCCCAAGGCCTTAAAACACTAGCTCCTAGTTGCTATGACTAATCACAAATATACACAATACAAGCAACAACAAAAAGTCCTATCCTCACTGGAGCAATGTGGCATCCACTGGAGAGTTTATCTTTTTTTGTTTTCTTTCTTCTTCATTTTTGCCACATCTCCCCTATGTTCCCCACCACTGAAGTTGCTATATAGTTTTTCTTAAATGCTTTTCTTCTACTATGCAAAATTTCAACATACATATTGAGAGGCAAGTTCTTGTTAGGCTAGTTGCACATTTCTAGGAGACCTTCTTTGTTTTACACAGGAAAAAAAATGAAATATCTCAATGCTTCACCCAAATTTATATTGATAGTTTATGTCTGGCTAGTGGCAGGTCATCCAGATCTGGCTTGATGACACATTCCTTGGCTTCTTTCATCTTTTCCCTTCAGGTATGGGCACCTGTTAGATTTCAGCATCCTGAAGAATTTATTCATCACTTTATTTCCATTATCAACCACAATATGGAACTTATTACATGCTTTAGTTGGTAGTCTTTTTTAAATTTGCACGTAATAATTTTGTTGCCCCTAAAGAAAAGGTGTAAAACTATGACCTCTGTGGGACTCAAAGAAAAAAAGAAAAAGAATCTTAAAGTGCTTCAAATTGAGTACAGAGAGTAAAGTTTGTGAAGCAACTATAAGTACGGGCCAGTCTAGTAATTATAAAAGCTGCTACACAAAATGTGATTATTATTCATTCATGTGTTTCTACTATGTGCTAGATGTCAAGCTAGGCTTGTCTAATATAACAGTGAAAATGACAGTTCAGAAAGCAAACAGTCTAGTGGGGTCAGTAGATAATTAAATAGCCAGCCAATTACAAGACTAAATAATACATGTTGCCTTAGAAATAGGTATGGAGTTAAATGATAAGGTATGGGGAACAGTTACAAAAGGAATTCTAGTAAATTTTCTCAGGGGATATAACCTACAATGGAAGCCTGAAGGAGGAAAGAGGATGAACCAGGCAAACCAGGAACCAGGTATCCTAGAGAGATGAACTTGGTTCACGCACAGGCAGTAGCACTTTTATTTGTAATGGAGACATCTGCAGAAAGATTCCCATAGGGCAGCTAAGATGTTGGGGGAGGAAAAAGGAGTCAGGGAGGAGTGATCAGGGCTGAGGTCAGAAAAGAGGCTGAATAATGCAGGATCATCTAAAACATTCAAAACAGGTTGGGCAGTATCACAAAAGTACTGGAGAACCACGAAAGAGGTTTAAAAAATTAAGACAAAATAGATGTGTGTGTGTGTGTATATATATATATATATATATATATATATATAATTCTGAAAGAACTCTATGACAGATGAATTTGAAATAAACTGTGCAGGGGAAGTGACCGCCTATGTTCTTGCAGTGTACCAGTCAGAGGTTTAAGAGGGGAGCTTGGCCTAGGCTAAAGGGATGGCAAAAGAACTATAGAAAAGAGGTTCTATTTAAGAGATATTTAGTAATTAAGTTTGAAAAGTCTTGAAGGTTGGTTGAAATTAGGATTTAATGAGAAGGAAAAACTGGAGATAGACAGGAGCCCTGGCCACTCTCTTTACAGACTACAGAAAAGTTTAGCCTGGAGGTAATAGTTAAAGGGAGGGATATTGTAGTGGTTTTGACAGTATATCCACAAAGTCTTTGATACTTCTTACTTCAAGAGTTGGAGGTGAAGCTTAATTCCTTTCTCTGTAAAAATGGGCTGAACTTAGTGACTCCTCTCTGACAAATAGAATAGAGCAGCAACAATGGCATGCCATTTTAGAGATTATATTACAAAAACCATCAGTTTCCATCTTGGGCCATCTTTCTCTTGGATCATTTGCATCTAGGAGAGCTAGTGGTCCTGTACAACTATTACCCAGAAATGATGATGTCTAGACCGTCGCTGGTGGGAACTGAGGCCCCATCTGTGCTAGACTCTCCAGTCTCAGTAGACTTTGAATGACTACGAATGCATTCTAGGATTTGATTGCAATCTCTGTAAGAGCTCTCAAGCCAGAACCACACATCTAAACGGCTCCCAGATTATCAGATTTTTGACTCTCAGACTATGAAGATAATATGTGTCAATATTTTAAACCTACTACATTTTGGGAGAGTGTGCCATTTAACAATGCTCGTCCATACTTTCAACTTCTAATAAGGATGATTGTATAGAATTGTATACAAAAGAGAATGGCATTTGAATTACAACTGGAAGAGAAATGGATTGGAATTTCAAGAGGAAATGATTCTGAAATAAGAATAGTTATCATTCATTAAGAGCTATGTCAAAAGCACTGTTCAAAATGCTTTACATAGACTAACTTTGAATACAGCAATTCTATGAATTAGGTATTATTATCCCTCGTTTCCAGGTGAAGATATTAAAACCCAGAAAAGTATACAATTTGATTGTGATTGAACAGCTAATTAGTAGTGGCCTCTCAAGCCCCTACTCTTCTCTACTGTGCACAAAGTAAGAAACAGCTCAAGTGAGAAGATGACTCAGAGAAAAAAAATGCCATTCAGGAAACAGAGCCTCATCAACTGCTTCTGAAGTGAAAGGTCTTTTGTTCATGTCATCACTCATTCATTTATTAATATTCCTTTTAAAATTGAATTTTATGTTCCAGCTTTTATTGGGGTATAATTAATTAATAAAATTTAAGGTATAAAATGTGATTATTTGATATACCTATATATTGTGAAATAATCACTACAAGTTAGGTAACACATCTATCACCTAAAATAGTCATCATTTGCATATATCTGGTGGGAACATTTTAAGATCTTCTCTATTAGCAAATTTGAAGTATATGCTATTGTATTGTAAACTGTGGTCACCATTTTATAACTGAAATTTTTACTTTAGTTGTTTGTAAGTTTGATAATTTTAGATTCAATGTATAAGACCATACATTAATTTTCCTTCTCTATCTAACTTATTCCCCTTAGCATAATGCCTTCAAGTTTTATCCGTGTTGTCAAGAATGGTAGAATTTCCTTTAATATGAATGAATAAATACTATTACATTATATGTGTGTGTGTGTATGTGTGTGTGCTTATGTATAGCACAATTTCTTTAGCCATGCCTCTTTTTTATTAATTTTTTAATTTGTTTATTTTACATATACATGAAAGTAGATTGTGTTTTGACATATTATACCTACATGGTATAATAACTTATTAGGATCCCATTCTTGTGGTTGTACTTGATGTGGAGTTTCACTGGTTATGTATTCATTTATGAACACAGGAAAGTTATGCCTGATTCATTCAACTGTATTTCCTATTCCCATCTCCTTCCTTTCCCTTTATTCTCCTTTGTTTAATACAGTGAACTTCCTTTCTCCCAGTCCCCTTATTATCGGTTAGCATCTCCATATCAGAGAGAACATTTGGCCTCTGGTTTTGGGGGATTGGCTTATTTCACATAGCATGATAGTCTCCATCCAGTTCCATCTATTTCCCAGAAAATGCCATAATTTTATTCTTCTTTAAGCTATGCCTCTTATTAATGGATATGCAAGTTGAATAGATATCCCAAAAGTTATAGGATGAAATGTCATTGTAGTTTTAATTTTCATTTACTGGGTGATTTGTGACACACAGTACCATTTCCCTTACCTTTTGGTCACTTGTATATCTTTGGAAAAATATTTATTTAGGTCTTTTGCTCATGCCTTACTCAGATTATTTAATGTTTGCCATTAAGTTGTAAGAGTTTCTGATATATTTTATCAGATACATCATTCTCAGATCTTTTCTAATATTCCATAGGTTTTCTTTTTATATTATTGGCTGTTTTCTTTGCTGTGTCAAAACTTATTAGTGTGATGTACTTAACATTTGTTTTTGCTTTTGTTGCTTGTGATTTAGTGTCATAGTCAAAAATGTCATCACCAAGGCCAAGGAGCTCTCTCTCTTCATATGCTTTTTCCCTAGAAGTTTTATGGCTTCATGTTTTACTTTTGAAACCTTAATTTATTTAGAATTAATTTTTTTTGAGTGAGGTATTATAAGGTTCCAATTTCATTCTTTCGCATGTGGGTATATAGTTTTTAACCATCATTTATTAAAGAGGGCTATTCTTTCTCCACTGTGTGTTCTTGGTACCCTCACCAAATATTAGTTCATTGTATGCACATAGGTTATTTCTAAGCTTTCATTTGTTACATTAGTTCTTGTGTTAGTTTTAGGCCAGTATCCTACTCTTTTGATTACTGCAGCTTTGTAATATAGTTTGAAACCAGGAAATTTAATGCATATAGCTTTGTTTTTCTTTATTAAGATTAATTTGGGGCTGGGGATGTGGCTCAAGCAGTAAGCGTGCTCGCCTGGCATGCGTGCTGCCCGGGTTCGATCCTCAGCACCACATACCAACAAAGATGTTGTGTCCGCCGAGAACTAAAAAAAAAAATAAATATTAAAAATTCTCTCTCTCTCTCTCTCTCTCTCTCTCTCTCTCTCTCTCTCTCTCCTCTCTCACTCTCTCTTAAAAAAAAAAGATTAATTTGGATATTTGGAATTTTCTGTGCAATATTTAGCCAATATTTATTTTATTTTAAAATTTCTGTTAAAATACCATTAGAATTTTGATAAGTATTATATTGAATCTATGGATAGCTTTAGGTAGTATGGACATTTTTTAAAAATATATTTTTAGTTGTAGGTAGGCACAATACCTTTATTTTATTTACTTATTTTTATATGGTGCTGAGGATTGAATCCAGTGCTTTTCATGTACTAGGCAAGGGCTCTACAACTGAGCTACAAACCTAGCTCAGTAGGGACATATTAATCCTCCAAATCCATAGAGATGAGATATTTTCCCATTTATTTGTCTCGTCTTTAATGTCTTTCATCAATATTATGTACTTTTTAGTATATAGATATTTGCCTCCTTGCTTACATTTATTACTGTGTTACTGGTTTGATGCTATTGTAAATGGGAATTTTTTTAAATTTTCATAAAGTTCGTTGTTCATGTATAGAATCACTATTGATTTTTGTCTGTTAATTTTGTATCTTAAAGCTTTACTGAATTCACTTACTCTTTTATTGGTGAAGTCTTTAGGGTTACTACACATGAGATCATGTCATCTATAAACAGAGATAATTTAACATCTCCCTTTCCAACTTGGATGTCATTCATTACTTCTTGTTGACTAATTGCTCTGGCTTGTCTTTCTGATATAATGTTGAATAGAAGTGACAATAGTGGCAATCCTTGCCTTTTTTCTGATTCTAGGAAACAAGCTTTCAGCTTTTTATTGTTGAGTGCAATGTTAGATGTGGACTTGGCATTTATGATTGTCATCACCTTGAAATACACTTCTTCTATAACCAGTCTATTGAGAGTTTTTATCATGAAAGAAGATTGATTTTTTTCAAATTTTTTTTGTATCTGTTGATCATCATATGGATTTTATCCTTAATTCTGTCAATGTGATGCATCCCATTTATTGATTTGCATGTATTCAGTCCTCCTTGCATGTTAGTGATGAATCTTAGTTGATCACATTGCATGATCCTTTTATTATACTCTTGAATTCAACTGGCTAGTATTTTGTTAAGGATGTTTGCATTTATTTTCATCAATGATTTTGGCTTGTAATTTTCTTTTCTGTGGTGCCTTAGTCTGACTTCCATATCAGGGTAATGTGACCTCATAATATGTGTTTGAAAGTGTTTCTTCCTTTTCAATATTTAGAAAAGATTAGTAGTAATTCTTCTTTAAATGTTTGATGGAATTAGCAAAACCATCCAACTTGGGCTTTTCTTTGTTGTTTTGGGTTACTGATTCAACCTTGTTATTCATTTTTGTTCTGTTCAGATTTTCTGTTTTTCATGATTCCATATTGATAGATAATATACTTCTTAGAATTGGTGCTTTTACTTTAGGCTATCAAAAGCTATCAAATCTGTTGGTATACAAATAGTCATAGTAGCCTTAAAATCCTTTGTATTCTGTTATCTCTTATTTCATTTAGAAATTTATTTATTTGAGTTTTTTCTTTTTTTCTTGGTCAGGCTAAGGCTAAAGGTGCACCAATTTTGCTTATCCTTTGTTTTAAATAAAACTCTTCATTTTTGTCTGTTTATTGTTTTTATAGTTTCTACTTTGTTTGTATATTAAATAGGTAAATAGTAAATATTATTTCCTTCCATCTAAATTGAGGCTTTACTTATTCTTTTTGTAGTTTCTGAAGGTATAAAGTTAGTTTTTTGTTTGTTTGTTTTACTTGAGAGCATCTTTTTAAAAAAAAAAAAAAAACAGGGATTAAACTCCAGGCACTTGACCACTGAGCCATATCCCCAGCCCTATTTTGTATTTTATTTAGAGATAGTGTATCACTGAGTTGCTTAGTGCCTTGCTTTTGCTGAGGCTGGCTTTGAATTCATTATACCCTTGCCTCAGCCTCCTGAGCTGCTGGGATTACAGACTTCTCTTTTGATGTAAGAATAGCATAGCTTTAAAATTTCCTCTTATATAAATCTACTTTTGATGTACCTCACAAGTTTTGAGAGTCTTTATTCCATTTTCTTTCACTCAATAATATTTTTATTTCCTTTTGATTTACTTTGGACATTTGTTGTTTAGGAACATGTTTTTTTTTATTTTGCACTAATTTGTGAATTTCCCAAATTTCCTCCAATTATTGATTTCTTATTTCATCCCATTTTGGTTATGAAGGATGCTTGATATGACTTAAATCTGGAATTTATTTATTTGTTTGGTGAGTCTACCATAGGATCTGTCCTGTAGAATGTTCCATGTGCACTTGAGAAGAATATATATTCTACTACTACGGGTTAAATATTTTTTGTATGTCAACCTATACCATATGTCTATAATGTTGTTCAAATTAACTGTTTTCTTATTAATATTCTGTCTGAATGATCTCTCTATTGTAAAGGTTAAAGTTTTCTACTATTATGGTAGAAATTGCTGTTCATGTCTTCTTTCTGTTCTATGAATATTTGATATATATATTTAGGTGTGCCAAAATTTAGTGCATATATTTTCAAATTATTATATCTTCTTGATAAATTGACCTTTTTAATATTACATAATAACCTTTTTTGTTTGTCTTCACTTAAATTCTATTTTTTCTATTATAAGTAAGCCACTCATACTCTCTTTGGTTTTCATTTGTAAAAAAATATCATATTTTATTCTTTCATTTTAAGTCTATGTGTGTTCTTAAAGTGAATCTCTTATAGGTATTAAATCATTTACTTTTATTTTTAATCTGTTCATTTTAAGTCTTTTGATTGGAGAATTTAATCCATTTATGTTTAAAATAATATTGATAGGTGAGGCCTGATTGTTGAAATTTTATTATTTTTTTCTTGTTGTTTTGTAGCTTCTTTCTTCCTCTTCAGTTGTTTTCCTTTGTGAATCAATGGCCTTTTCTGGTTGTATGCTTTGATTTCCTTCTCACAATCTCTTTTGTGGTTAAAATATGACATAAAAGTATAGGTCATCACATCCTATTTTAAGCTGTTAACAACCTATCTTTAATCATATAGAAAAATTCTGTACTTGACTTTCCTCCTTTACATTTTAAGTTGTTATAGTTCACATCTGTTTTATACTGAGTATCCAATAATGATTATTGTATTTAGAGTTATTCTTAATACATTTTCTGCCACAATCTTGACTCTACTTCAGGTCCTAATTTACACAGTAGGCTTAGCCCTTGCGGTGAAGAAGGTACTGGGAATCACAGGAATTAAACTGCTTGGCAAAGTTCACATATGTAATATCAGCAGTGTCTGCTTTTCAAATTTGTGCTTTTTCCTTTTAGAAGACTGGATCAAAAAGTGGACCAACTCAGGTATAAATGCACTAATCTTTTCTCCTATGGCAATGTTTTTATGCAATGGTTTTCACACATCTATTTATAGATGTATCTCACAAGAGCATGCTAAGAAAAGGCATTAGCCTTTTATACTAAAGAGTATAAAATTATCTATCATATTTACTAATAATCACATGTCTACTGACACAGAAAAAAACTCATCTAGTTTTGTCAGTTGTCATTTTGCAGGCAAAAATAAAATGATTCATAAGCTTTCCATATATCTCCTCTTTGGAGTTCTCTCAGAAAGGCAGTAGATATACCCAAAATATTTATTTAAATGTGATGTAGGTGACTTCCATTTTAATAATATAATTTTGTAATGTATTAAGCCCTAGATATGACTACTTGTCCCTGATTATGCCCCAGATGTGTGAGGCCAAAGAAAGAGGATCCTCTGTACCTATTCTTGGAATTCTTTTGAGTACCAATTGAGAATTTTGGGGATTGTATCAAATAAAGTTGTCTTCAAGCCAACATTAATCAAATGGAAGGACATTTCATACTGCTCAAGGGAACCATACACCAACAATACATAGCAATTATAAATAGATATGCCACAAACAATGGAGCAGCTATGTTCATCAAACAAATTCTTCTCAAGTTCAAGAGTCAAATTGACCAAAACACAATAATCTTGGGTGACTTTAACACACCTCTCTCACCACTGGATAGATCTTCCAAACAAAAGTTGAATAAAGAAACTATAGATCTCAATAATACAATCAATAACTTTGACTTAACTGAGATGCATAGAATATTTCATCCTCATCAAGCAAATACACTTTCTTCTCAGCAGCACATGGATCCTTCTCTAAAATAAAGCATATAATATGCCACAAAGTAACTCTTAGAAAATACAAAAAGTAGAGATATTACCCTGCATTTTATCAGATCATAATGGAATGAAATTAGAAATAAATGACAAAATAAAAATAAAAATTTTATTTTATTTTATTTTATTGAGGATATTGTGAATGGGGTGGTTTTCCTCATTTCCAGTTCAGAAGATTTGTCGCTGATATACAGGAATCCCTTTGATTTATGCGTGTTGATTTTATATCCTGCCACTTTGCTGAATTCATTTATTAGCTCTAGTAGTTTCTTTGTAGACCCTTTTGTGTCTTCTAGGTATAGGATCATATCATCCGCAAATAGTGATAATTTAAGTTCTTCTTTTCCTATCTTAATGCCTTTAATTTCTTTTGTCTGTCTAATTGCTCTGGCCAGTATTTTGAGAACTAAATTGAATAGAAGCGGTGATAGAGGGCATCCCTGTCTTGTTCCAGATTTTAGAGGGAATGCCTTCAGTTTTTTTTCCATTTAGAATGATGCTAGCCTGAGGCTTAGCATAGATAGTTTTTATAATGTTGAAGTAAGTTTCTGTTATCCCTAGTTTTTCTAATGTTTTGAACATAAAGGGATGCTGTACTTTGTTGAATGCTTTTTCTGCATCTATTGAGATGATCATATGGTTATTATCTTTAAGTCTATTGATGTGGTGAATAACGTTTATTGATTTCCGTATATTGAACCAGCCTTGCATCCCAGGGATGAATCCTACTTGATCATGGTGCATGATCTTTTTGATATGTTTTTGTATACGATTTGCCAGAATTTTATTGAGGATTTTTGCATCTAAATTCATTAGGGATATTGGTCTGTAGTTTTCTTTCTTTGTGGTGTCTTTATCTGGTTTGGGGATCAGGGTGATATTGGCCTCATAGAATGAATTTGGAAGTTCTCCCTCTTTTTCTATCTCCTGAAATAGATTGTGGAGTATTGGTATTAGTTCTTCTTTAAAGTTCTTGTAAAACTCTGCTGTATATCCATCCGGTCCTGGGCTTTTCTTGGTTGGTAGTCTTTTGATGGCTTCTTCTATTTCCTCACTTGATACTGGTCTGTTTAGGTTGTTTAAATCTTCCTGACTCAATCTGGGTAGTTCATATGTCTCAAGGAATTTATCGATGCCATTACTATGTTCCATTTTGTTAGAGTATAGGGTTTCAAAATAATTTCTAATTATCTTCTGTATTTCTGAATTGTCTGTTGTGATGTTGCCTTTTTCATCCCGTAAGCTAGTAATTTGGGTTCTCTCTCTTCTTCTCTTTGTTAGCGTGGCTAGTGGTCTATCAATCTTATTTATTTTTTCAAAGAACCAACTTTTAGTTTTGTCAATTCTTTTGATTGTTTCTTTTATTTCGATTTCATTGATTTCAGCTCTAATTTTAATTATTTCTTGCCTTCTACTGTATTTGCTGCTGATTTGTTCTTTTTCTAAGGCTTCGAGGTGTAGTGTGAGGTCATTTATTTGTTGGCTTTTCCTTCTTTTAAGGAATGAACTCCATGAAATGAATTTTCCTCTTAGTACTGCTTTCATAGTGTCCCAGAGATTTCGATACGTTGTGTCTGAGTTTTCGTTTACCTCTAAGAATTTTTTTAATTTCCTCTTTGATGTCTTCTGTAACCCTTTGTTAATTCAGTAGCATATTGTTTAATCTCCATGTGATGTAGGATTTTTCCTTTCTCATTTTATTTTTGATTTCCAATTTCATTCCATTATGATCAGATAAAATGCATGGTAGTATCTCAACTCCTTTGTAATTGCTAAGATTTGCCCTGTGACATAATATATAAAATAAAATACTTGGGAATCAACCTAACAAAAGAGGTGAAAGATTTATACAATGAAAACTACAGAACCCTAAAGAGAGAAATAGAAGAAGATCTTAGAAGATGAAAAAATATACCCTGTTCATGGATAGGCAGAACTAACATCATCAAAATGGCGATATTACCAAAAGTTCTCTATAGGTTCAATGCAATGCCAATCAAAATCCTAACGGCATTTCTTATAGAAATAGATAAAGCAATCATGAAATTCATATGGAAAAATAAAAGACCCAGAATAGCAAAAGCAATTCTAAGCAGGAAGTGTGAATCAGGAGGTGTAGCGATACCAGATTTCAAACTGTACTACAGAGCAATAGTAACAAAAACAGCATGGTACTGGTACCAGAACAGGTGGGTGGACCAATGGTATAGAATAAAGGACACAGAAACCAATCCACAAAATTACAACTATCTTATATTCGATAAAGGGGCTAAAAGCATGCAATGGAGGAAGGATAGCATCTTCAACAAATGGTGCTGGGAAAACTGGAAATCCATATGCAACAAAATGAATTTGAATCCCCTTCTCTTGCCATGCACAAAAGTTAACTCAAAATGGATCAAGGACCTTGATATCAAATCAGAGACTGCTTCTGATAGAAGAAAAGGTTGGCTCTGATCTACATATTGTGGGGTCGGGTTCCAAATTCCTTAATAGGACACCCATAGCACAAGAGTTAATAACAAGAATCAACAAATGGGACTTACTTAAACTAAAAAGTTTTTTCTCAGCAAGAGAAACAATAAGAGAGGTAAATAGGGAGCCTACATCATGGGAACAAATTTTTACTCCTCACACTTCAGTTAGAGCCCTAATATCCAGAGTATACAAAGAACTCAAAAAATTAAACAATAAGAAAACAAATAACCCAATCAACAAATGGGCCAAAGACCTGAACAGACACTTCTCAGAGGAGGACATACAATCAATCAACAAGTACATGAAAAAATGCTCACCATCTCTAGCAGTCAGAGAAATGCAAATCAAAACCCCCCTAAGATACCATCTCACTCCAGTAAGATTGGCAGCCATTCTGAAGTCAAACAACAAGTGCTGGTGAGGATGTGGGGAAAAGGGTACACTTGTACATTGCTGGTGGGATTGCAAATTGGTGTGGCCAATTTGGAAAGCTGTATGGAGATTCCTGGGAAAGCTGGGAATGGAACCACCATTTGACCCAGCTATTGCCCTTCTCGGACTATTCCCTGAACACCTTAAAAGAGCATACAACAGGGATACTGCCACATCGATGTTCATAGCAGCACAATTCACAATAGCTAGACTGTGGAACCAACACAGATGCCCTTCAATAGATGAATGGATAAAAAAATGTGGCATTTATACACAATGGAGTACTATGCAGCACTAAAAATGACAAAATCATGGAATTTGCAGGGAAATGGATGGCACTAGAGCAGATTATGCTAAGTGAAGCTAGCCAATCCCTAAAAAACAAATGCCAAATGTCTTCTTTGATATAATGAGAGCAACTAAGAACAGAGCAGGGAGGAAGAGCATGAGGAAAAGATTAACATTAAACAGAGACATGAGGTGGGAGGGAAAGGGAGAGAAAAGGGAAATTGCATGGAAATGGAAGGAGACCCTCAATGTTATATAAAATTACATATAAGAGGTTGTGAGGGGAATGGGGAAAAAAAACAAGGAGAGAAATGAATTATAGTATATGGGATAGAGAGAAAAGATGGGAGGGGAGGGGAGGGGAGAGAGGAGAGGATAGGAAAGGTAGCAGAATACAGCAGTTACTAATATGGCATTATGTAAAAATGTGGATGTGTAACCGATGTGATTCTGCAATCTTTGTAATGTTTTGAACAACCAATAAAATAAAATTGAAAAAAAATAAAAAAATAGAAATAAAAATAAAAAATAAAAATTACTCCAACACCTGGAAACAAAACAATATGCTACTGAATGAACAATGGGTTGCAAAAGACATCAAGGAGGAGATTAAAAATTCTTAGAGGTAAATGAGAATATAGACACAACATACCAAATCTCTGGGACAGTATGAAAGCAGTACTAAGAGGAATGTTCATTGCATGGAGCTCATTCCTTAAAAGAAGAAAAAGTCAACAAATAAATGACCTAACAGTACATCTCAAAGCTCTAGAAAAAGAAGAACAAATAAACACCAAAAGCAGTAGAAGGCAAAAGATAATTTAAAATTATAGATGAAATCAAAACAAAAGACACAATTGAAAAAATTGACAAAACAAAAAGTTGGTTCTTTGAAAAAAATAAATAAAATTGACAGACCCTTAGCTACGCTAATGAAGAGGAGCAGAAAGAAAACTGAAATTACTAACATGTGATTTTTAAAAGGTAATATCACAAAAGACACTACAGAAATACAGAAGATAATTAGAAATTATTTTAAAAACTTGTACTCCAATAAAATAGAAGATATTGAAGGCATTAACAAATTCATTAAGTTATATGATTTGCCCAGATTGAGTCAGGGAGATATACACAATTTAAACAGACCAATATCAAGTGAGGAAATAGAAGAAGCCATCAGAAGCCTACCAACCAAGAAAAACCCAGGACTTGATGGATACACAGCTGAGTTCTACAAGACCTTTAAAGAACTAATACCAATACTCTTGAATTTATTTCAGGAAATAGAAAAAGAAGGAGCACTCAAAACTCATTCTATGAGGCCAATATCACCCTGATTCCAAAACAAGGTAAAAACACATCAAAAAAAGAACACTTCAGACCAATATCTCTAATGAACATAGATGCAAAAACTCTCAATAAAATTCTGGCAAATCGAATACAGAAACATATCAAAAAGATAGTGCATCACGATCAAGTGGGGTTCATTCCAGGGATATAAGGTTAGTTCAACATATGGAAATCAATAAATGTAATTCATCACATCAATAGACTCAAAAATAAGAATCATATGATCATCTCAATACATGCAGAAAAAGCATTTGACAAAGTACAGCACCCCTTAATGATCAAAACAGTAGAAAAACTAGGGATAACAGGAACATATCTCAATATCATAAAGGCTATCTATGCTAAGCCCCAGGCCAACATCATTCTAAATGGAGAAAAATTGAAAGAATTCCCTCTAAAAACTGGGACAACACAGAGATTCCCTCTTTCACCACTTCTATTTAACATAGTTATTGAAACAGTGGTCAGAGCAATTAGACAGACAAAAGAAATTAAAGGAATACACACAGGGAAAAAAAAAGAACTCAAATTGGAACTATTTGCTGATGACATGATTCTATACTTAGAAGACCCTAAAAGTTCCACCAGAAAACTTCTAGAACTCATAAATGAATTCAGAAAAGTAGTGGAATATAAAATCAACACTCATAAATCAAATGTATTTTTGTATATCAGTGACAAATCCTCAGAAAGGGATATGAGGAAAACTACCCCATTTAAAATAGCCTCAAAAAAAAAATACTTGAGAACCAACGAAAGAGATGAAAAATCTATATAATGAAAATTACAGAACCCTAAAGAAAGAAATCAAAGAAGACCTAGAAGATGGAAATATTTACCTTGCTCTTGGATAGACAGAATTAATATTATCAAAATTACCATACTTCCAAAAGCACTATTCAGATTTAATGAAATGCCAATCAAAATCCCAATGGAATTCCTCATAGAAATAGAAAAAGCAATCATGAAATTCACCTGGAAAAATAAGAGACCCAGAATAGCTAAAGCACTCCTTAGCAGAAAAAGTGAAGCAGGTGGCATCACTATACCAGACCTTAAACTGTACTACAGAGCAATAGTATCAAAACAACATTATACTGGCACCTAAACAGACTAGTAGACCAATGGTACAGAATAGAGGATACACAAAATAACCCACAAAATTACAATTATCTTATATTAGACAAAGGTGCCAAAAATATACATTGGGGACAAGATAGCCTCTTCAACAAATGGTACTGGGAAAACTGGAAATTCATATGCAACAAAATGAAATCAAATCCCTATTTCTCACCATGCACAACACTCAATTCAGCGTGGATCAAGGACTTAAGAATTAAAACAGATACCCTGCATCTAATAGAAGAAAAAGTAGGCCCTAATCTTCATCATGTCAGATTATTGACATGATTCCCAACTTCCTTAATAAGACTTCCTTAATAAGTGCAAGGATTAAAATCAAGAATCAATAAATGGGATGGATTCAAACCAAAAAGCTTCTTCTTGGCAAAAGAAACAATCTGTGAGGTGAATAGAGAGCCTACATCTTGGGAGCAAATTTTTACCCCTCACACATCAGATAGAGCACTAATCTCTATGGTATACAAAGAACTCCAAAAGCTAAACACCATAAATAAATAAATAACCCAATTAATACATGGGTCAAAGACCCGAACAGACACTTCTCAGAAGAGGACATACAGTCAATCAATAAATATATTTTTTAAAAGTTCATCATCTCTAGCAATTAGAGAAATGCAAATCAAAACTACTCTAAGATTTCTTCTTACTCCTGTCAGAATGGCAACTATTATGAAGACAAACAACAACAAGTGTTGGCAAGGATGTGGGGAAAAAGGTACCTCATATATTGCTGGTGGAACTGAAAATTGGTGCAGCCAATATGGAAAGCAGTATGGAGATTCCTTGGAAAACTGAGAATGGAACCACAATTTGACCCAGCTGTCCCACTCCTTGGTCTGTATACCTAAAGAACTTAAAAACAGCATACTACAGGGACACAAACACATCAATGTTTATAGCAGCACAATTCACAATAGCTAAACTGTGGAACCAACCTAGATGCCCTTCAGTAGATGAATGATTAAAAAAATGTGGCATATATACACAATGGAATATTACTCAGCAATAAAAGAGAATAAAATCATGGTATTTGCAGCTAAATGGATGGCACTGGAGATGAAAATGCTAAGTGAAGTTAGTCAATCCCAAAAAAACAAATGTCAAATGATATAAGGAGGCTGATTCATAGTGAGGTAGGGAGGGGGAGCATGGGAGGAATAGACCAACTCTAGATAGGGCAGAGGGGTGGGAGGGGAAGAGAGGGGGGCAGGGGATTAAAAATGACCTTGGAATGTGATGATCATCATTATCCAAAGTACATGTATGAAGACACAGATTGGTGTGAATATACTTTATATACAATTAGAGATATGAAAAAATGTGCTCTATATGTGTAATATGAATTGTAATGCATTCCATTGTCATATATTAAAAAATAAATTAAAAATGAAAAAATAAGCTTATTTTTTATGTAGAATTTATCTTAGAAGAGCCCAGATGTCTACTGTTCTTGGTGTGAGTCACCTCTGAAGACAGTTTATCCTTGCTGCTGTGGGTTTATTAGTTGATGACTCTCTTATTTATTTATTTATTTTTTTTGCATCTAAAACCCTTTGCTTGGTACTTAAAAGGTTGAACAATATAAAGCAAAGAGGACAGGCTTTTCTAAAGCTACCAGACCTGGATTGAAATCTTGTATTTCCTATTTAATCATTTGTGCACTGAGGGTTAAATCTGGTTTCACTCAGGAAAGGGAAAATAGTAACACTAAAAGTAGTAGGAATACTCAACTCCAAGGGACTTAAGAAGATTAGCTGTTGAATATGTATTACCTTTAAAATCCTGCTGGTTCTCAGGACATACTTAGAAGGAGAAGGCCTCTCCACAACTACCACTTACAGGCAATCGACACCTGAGTGAAGTGGAGAGCATCATGAAGCCTCCTACACTTATCATTTTCATTCATTCATCAACAAACAGAACACGTTGATGCTAAAGATGATAACAACACTGATCCTACATCATTTATAACAAAAATAAAAAATATACTGTACTTACATATCCTGAAAAAAATATATAAGTATTATAGTAGCATGGACATATTCACTGAATATTTTTTTTTTAAAAAGCAAGTATGTGCAGATAGGAAGTTCTATAGAGGAGTTGCATATATGGAAAGAAAATCGAGTTCAAAAAAAAAAGGAGCACTTGACGCCCAAAATAAAGCATGCAAGGGACGCAGCCATTCACTTTTCTGTGGGAAGGATGTTCCAGGCAGAGAAAACAGCCAATGCAAAATGAAATGGGCATGTTTTTGCCATGTTTAAAAGCCAAGGCTCTAAAGCAGAGGGAACAAAGCAAGTGCAATAGAAAGTGAGGTCAGAGAAGTCACAGCAGCCAAATTGTGAAAAGCTTTGGAGGCCATTGTCAAGACCTGGCTCTTACTCTAATTGAAATGGAAGCCATTAGTGGGTTTTGAGCAAACCTGTCTTGGTATCTGCTTTGCCTTTTATCTCTCTGATTGCTCTTTTGAGACCGGACTGTAGGGAAACAAAAGTGGAAGCAGGAACACATTTAGGAAACTATTGCAATAGTCTAGGTGAGAAATTACCCAGTGGTTGTGAGTGAAGGTGGTGAGATGGTTCAGATCTTGGATATCTTTTAGAGACAATGCCAACAGTATTTCCAGATTGGACCCTGTATATGACAGAAGGAAAAAAAAATTAAGGACATCTGTAAAGGTTTTGACTTGATCTTCATTTACTGAGTTTATGGTACCCTTGTCAATTACTTTCAAATCTTAGGCATCTCTTTTTGAATATTTGTCTGATCTCAAGAGCTAGTATACATTTTTAAGAGCAAAGATAGTGTTCTATCTTTCCTTCATGTGCACTCATAGTACTTTTTTTTCCCATATGGTAATCAGCCAATATTGATGACTGATTGATGGATCTTGTGTGGCTTGTCAGTGACACTGATTAAACTTGTCATAAAGTTGGCTTTGATGACTGAGATAATCCCACATGTTGTAGTCACAAATGGTTATGGTTGGATTGTTAAATGTCTCCGGAGATATTTAAGGTTATATGAAAACAGAGGAAAAATAAAAGTTGGTTCATGCTAAAGATTTTGACTGCCTTTAAAATCCTCAGATCTCAAATATACTATATGTGAAAGTTCATGATAGGATATAAATAATACTATCAATGAGAACATCAATACATTCCTAAGTGAATTAATGTCTAATTACAGCAAGTAAGTCTAAATTAATGCTTTAAAGACTAAAAACATGGCTTGTTTTGTTACCAAAATCTTTAAAAGGCATTTTTCTAGGCTTTTAAATGAAAGCCAATGAAGCCCTAACTTAGAACAAAAGATGACCTTTAAATATAGACAAGCATACCTGTGCCTCAAGTGAAAGTGAGTTTAGTAAATAGTAAATGACAAAGGATGGGGTCAAGCCCACATCTACTTGCCCTAGCCTGACATCTATTTACCCTGTTTGTGCCTTTACTTTAATTCTTTGTTCTTAATTGTTATGTAATTTAGAGACTATCTGGCACAATCCACTCAGCCCATTGGTGACAGAGATTACAAATGAGGTGATTTGAATGCCAGAGAGGTACTTGACCATCTCTATGGCATCACCTGGGCTGAAGCCCCCATATGCTTTCCCAGGTTATGAACTAAGGCCTGTGAGTTCTTAACCTCCAGCATCCTTTTGTTATTGCTTTTTGCATTGGCCACACAAAGGCGAAACAGAGGACAGCCTCACCTGAAGGTGTGAGCAAACATTTCCATTTGTGGGCACTTTGGGGGTTTTCACCACTTTCTACAAAGCATGGAATATAATCATCACACTCTGCATTATAGTCAAGAGTATAAGCAACACAGTCTTAAGCACTTTGGGAATTCAGTAGCATCCTAGGCTAGGTAATGTCAACATAGATTATTTTTAAAACAAGATAAATTAATGGCTAAATGCCAGTAATTCAACATTTTGTATGTCATTTGTAAAGAAAGGGTGGTAAATCTTGGTTAGATGCCTGCGATTAAAACCCTTTATATACTTCAGGACAGTGATAATTTTAATAACACTGTTTTACAATTGACAAATTGTATATTTTGAACACTGATAATCTAGCCATTTATTAGACTTTTAGAGCAGGAATAATTAAGTATTACTGCCCAGAAGAATTTATGTGTTGTTATTTATAACCACAATGAATATAAAAAAAGAAAAACCTTTTTGTGTTCAAATGAACATTAATTCTCGCTTCATTAAATACGTACTAGGACGTTTGCACTGAGGTTTTCCCTATACTCTTGCATTTCCCATGTTGTTTGGGCTGCTTATTTGTCATTGTTGTTTATTCTGTTTTGTTCTTCATCCCAAACAACCCAAAATGACTTTCCAAGTAGTATGAATTAGCTAGTAGGAATTTCCTAAAAGAATTGTGCCTTATAATTTTTAAGCAAACTACAGTTTTTACGTCCTAGCCTGGTGTTTATAAAGAACTTTTAAGCAAAATAAATAAATAAATAAAAGTTTTTCTGATATTTCAAAACCCATGATACATGAGGCTTAGATCATACATGTCCTACTATTTGGGATAACATGTCATTATACCATCAATATGACATACTCTTTAATTCCAGTGCATTTTTTGGTATGTATACTCTAACTAAATATTCAGCAGGAGGTGAGATTTTACCAGCCCCTGTGGTACAAACAATTTTACAAGCTAGTAGAACCAAATAACTAATACAAAAACCTTTTTGCTATTTATTTTAAAACAAAGAATGAAGATTCCATGAACACTTTTATTTTTCTTAATTCTAGGTGTAAGTCACAGATGCAGTGAGAAAATATGTTTTCATCATGAACAAAAAAAACTAACTTTTCAAGTTCTTCACTGTAGCTAAAATTATGGTCTCTCCCTAATATTAGCCTGTGGCTGGATGTGCAGTCTCAAATGTTGTAGGAATATTGCAACTTTCCTTCAGAAAGCCCAAAGACTCAGTTTCTTATTAAAATTCCATGTCTATGTGCCGTTATGTTATGCCTCCACCTGTTATGTCACTCCCACTCTTGATAGAAACTTATTTGGATAATGTCTGGAAGCAAAGCATCCCCCCCTTGAAAAAGGTTAGGGATGGAGGCACTCTGTCAATACCTGACAGGTGTAAATTTTTTAATGTATGAGCAGTGTATGAAAATACAAATCACCGTGGAAAGCCAGGCTAAAACAGACTGAAAAGCTGTCATGAGCAATTTTCAAAAAGCATGAGTTATTTGGTTCCCTTCCAGGGGGAATGACTCTACAGGCATAAATTTGTGAATGGTACTTGACAATCTTAACAAGTCCTGCTCAGCCCAAAGCTTACATAATGCTCAACATGTGATGTGGACGTTCTGGTCACCTGCAATCTGGAGTCCAATGAGAATTCACAGAGCAGTTGGGAAGATCTTGAGCCACCTTACTGAGGCATGTGTCAAAAAACAGATTAAATAGCCTCACAAACTGGAACATTTTGAAGCAGATTATTTGCAAATAGATTTTTTAGGAACCCTCCTCATTCACACTAATTTCTTGAGTTTCTTAATATGAGGAGAAATGGCAAAGTCTTTAAAATGTACCCCTCTCCTGGTCACTAGTTTATATGCTCTAGCATTGTAAGATTTTTTTTTTCTTTTGGCCTCGGGTTCACTGAAAAATCTTTACTAATAGAATAATGTTCTCCCACATGCGAGAAGCTGACTTTAGCAAAGGAGTACATGATTGGCAAGTCAGTTCTAATTGAATAAGTGTCAAGGTCAAAAACCAACAAATGATGAAGATGAGGAACCCCTGGAGTGATGTTTGTTTCAAATCCTATTATATCTCTTTTAGTAGCACAGAGCTTTAGGGATAATATGTAAAATTGAAAGAACAAGAACATTATAGCATTATGCTCTAGATGTTATATTCACTAAAATGAAGAAACATGTATTTCATGGCTCTTAATAAAATTGGTCACATGAAATATCATGATGTCAGAATTCTTGTGAATTCAACAATTGGGGATGAATGAATACATGAATGTGCACTGAAGCCTTCACTGTAACAGAAGAGTAAAATGAAGGCTTTGTTTCCTACAATTCAGGATTCCCCAATGGCTTCCACTTATGTTCATATAGGGAAATGGTTCCCAAACTACTTTGGTCATGACCCAGAAAAAGAAGAGTTTATTCACTGGGTCTTAGTGTATACTAAGACCTGAAATTAATGCTATCAAAAATACCTATTCCTATGTCACATTATTTACTTTAATACTTTTCATTTTTTAGGATATATATTCTAGAGTACATATGTAGTACACACAGACTGTTATATAATATATATACATATATATGTATATATATTACATAAATACTATAACTATATAGTATTTATGTATTTTCTATTTTATTTCAATACTCCACTTAAGAGATAGATTATATTACACTAACTTGATGATTCTGCTTACCAATAATTAATATACTACTGCTTTAAATACAGTGCACTAGAAGGCTCCAGATTCCCCAATTATATTGTCTATATTCCTGTAATTGGACTTGTGTTCATGACATCGTTCCTTGTGGGATGTCTTCTACATATCTACATCCTAAATGTCCTGAAAGTAACCTACTGAATCTTGTGAAATAGTTGGGAGATGAATGGTGTATGGTTAGAGGACCCAGGAACATGGCAGCTTACTTTTTACCAGCCATTTTTTTCTATGAGGTTTCTGATGAAAATAAAAGCATAATAGAAACTGGCTGGCAGAGGATGTCTTCCTAATGCTGTGGTTTTAACACCAAACTACAAGGTAAGTAGCCTTGATAGTACAGAAAACATTGTTTTAGTTTAGAATGAACTTTGAGACAGAAAACAAAACTCTGCTCTTAGCCACTGCATTCTGCAAGCATGTGCAGTATTTAGTGACTCAAAAGTCAATCCTTTATTCAGAAAGAGTTATGGAGTGCCTACTGTGTCCCAGGCATCAAGTGATTGATATGGTAACACTATGGTACTGTTCTTCCTGCCTCCAGTACATGTGAGTGAAAAGCTCTTCTATTCCATTAAGTCCTTCAGCTTCTTTGTTTGGTTCCTTTATTATGTACTTACCTCAATTTATAGGATTGACCCTGCAGAGAGTATTTAGAAGTAGTTCTTACCCTCTTTTAAAATCATATCATAGTTTACATAATACCTAGCACAAGAATTTGTAGTATAATGATGACTTTTTCTTTTTTTGAATGCTATAATTAGTCTGATACTAATAGATATTTGTCAGATAAATACACGAACACATTAAATTTATTCAAAAGGCTTGATGGGTTGCCATAGCTATGTGTAACCCAATTAGTTGTAGCAAGTACATATTTACATATTTGGAAAACTGAATGTTAGGATGCTGACTCTCAACATATACATACACACACACACACACACACACACACACACACACACACACACAACTTCCTAGGGTTTTATAAATTTAGGAAAAAGCCTAGAACTCTTCTAGAATGGAAATGGTAGCTTTTCTCATCATGTATTGCTGTGTAACAGAATATTTTTGTCCAAGAATAAAAATGGCACTATTTTATTTATCTATTGATGCATAAGAAGTTTTCTAAGCTTAATACTTCAAAATAAAAACCATTTTTATCATAATAGTTAATGATTTTGTAGGACAGGAATTAAAGGAAGACATAAAGAGACTTGAAGAATGATTGTTTTCTCTATATAAAGCTTACGAGTTACTGAACATTATTTGGCAGGAATGTGGACTGATCAGAGGACCCAAGACCACTTCACTCCCACGTCTGGTGCCTCAGCAGGGATATACATGCCTGGCACCTTGGCTAGAATGGTTGTGCAGATGGGCTTCCCTGGAATTGATAACCAGAACACCTGCATATGGCAACTCCACAGTGAGAGTTTTAGCACAGTCAGATTTCTTATATAGCAGATAAGAACATGTCTTAGTTCAGGCTGATAGAATAAAATACAATAGAGTTTGGCTTCTTAGCAGAAATTTCTTCCTTTCAGTTATGGGGGTAGAAGTTCAAGATCAGAGTACTGGTGGCAGTTCTGCTCTGGGTTGCAGACCACTGGCTTCTCATTGTATCTTCACTTGGAAGAAATACTGTGAGAGATCTTTCTGGGGTCTCTTTCATTCATTAACCCCATTCATTGGGGCTCCAACCTCATCACATTTTCACTCAAGGAACCACCTCCAAATACCAAATACCATCACACTGAGGGGTAGAATTATGGCATATGAATGTTAGGGGGACACAGATATTCAGTCTGTTGCAGGACATTCCTAAAGACAATGTTCCAAGGTAGAGCTTTCTAAAAGGGCCTCATGGCAGCTGTAAGTCTTTGTTTCATCTAGACTCAGAAGTTCCAGAATGTACTGTCTCTGCCTTCTAAGAACAGTGCACCACTTTTCTATTGCATAACCAATTTTTCCAAAAGGTAGCAGCTTAAACCACCGAAACACCCAATTGGGTAGATATTGTTCCCAAGTTCACTCATATGGTCATCGGAAGATGTCAGTTCTGACTGTTGATCAGAGAGCACAGTTCCTCACCATGTGGCTTCATGGCATGAAAGTGTCTCCATGGCATGAAAGCTGGCTCTTCTAAAGTAAGTGGAGAAAGAGAGAGAGAGAGAGAGAGAGAGAGAGAGAGAGAGAGAGAGAGAGAGAGAAGGGAAGGGCAGGGCAGGGCAGGGCAGGGAAGGGAAGGGAAGGGAAGGGAAGGGAAGGGAAGAGAAAGAGAGAGAGAATAAGTATGAAATAGATAAATATGAAAGTGAAATTCATTGTGGTATATTTCATATATGTACATAGCACAGTTTGGTTGTTTTGGTTGTTTTCAGAAAGGCATGCCGTCACTTCTGCCACATTTTTTTTCACTGGAAGCCACTAAGTCTAGCTACACACAAGAGGAGATGAACTAATTTCCATTTTTTTGAAGGGAGAACTATAAAAGAATTTTTAAAACCACCACAGCCCAGCCCACTTTTTTTTTCCTTTTCTTTTTTTTTTTTTTTTGTACCAGGGATTGAACCCAGGGTTGCTTAACCACTGAACTATATTCCCAGCTCCTTTTTTCATATTTTATTTAGAGGCAGGGTCTTGCTAAGTTGCTGAGGCTGGTTTTGAACCCTGATCCTCCTGCCTTAGCCTCCTAAGTCTTTGGGATTACAGTTGTACGCCACCATGCCTGGCTCACCACAGTCCACTTTCTAACCACAAATTATTTTTTCCATTGCTCATACTTGCAAAGTACACCCACCTCTGCCAAGCCCACCCCCCCCCCAAATCTTACCTCATTATACTATTAGGTCTAATTCCATAAGCTCATCCTCTAAATCAGGTCTAAGAGAGTCTTCTTTGCTCAGAGACCCTTAAATAAAGATTCAGTGTAGTCCCTCGTAATATGTGGACCATGGGCTGGGGCTGTAGCTCAGTGGTAGAGAGCTTGCCTAGCATATATGAGACTGTGGGTTCAATCCTTAGCACCACATAAAAAATAAATAAAATAAAAGGTATTGTGTCTGCCTACAACTAAAAACAATTTTTCTTAATAATAATATATGGACCTGTTAAATCAGAGGCAAATTATCTGTTCCTCATATAGCCAAAATAGAACAGAATCACAGGTGTAAGACAATAATATAGATATTCCTTTCAAAAGCAGGGGAATGTGAGAAACAAAGATAAGTCACTGCTCCATAACAATTCTGAAGTTCTTTCATTAGGTCTCAGAGACTGCCGTTGATTCTTCATAACTCTCAGTTCCATCTTCTGGCCTTTGTTATGCTTTGTTTTTTATGAAAGTTAGCACATGGCTTGGAAATGCCCTTAACTAGATCATCAGGTTTCGTGAGCACTCCACTACCTTCCATGTTACTTCCGGTAGAAGGTTTTTTTGTGTCATTCCATAACAACATCCCCTTCCCTTGGTTCCTAATATCATTTACTTCACTTCTTGAATATGTCCTCAACAGCCCTATCAATGACCATGTCACCATTTCTTCAAGGCACATTGCATTCTTAAGGACACCACCTGGTTCCAAAGGCGCTCGGGTATGGCTCAGGTATTGTCATGGCAGCACCATGCCTCCTGGTACCAAGTCTGTATTATTCTGTATTAATGTTATGTAACAAATTACCCAAACCTTAGCAGCTACCAACAATATACATGATGAATTTACAGATACTTGGTGTTTGATTAGGATATTTCTTAGAGCCAGATTCATCAGAAAGCTAGACACAGGGAGGATCTATTTCCAAGTCCATATTTATAACTAAACCAACCGATTCTTATGTCTTATACATTTGTATACTGGTTAATTGGGGAATCTAGTTTGAATAATTTTTTAAAATTTTCTTCATGTATTTAAAGAATAACATTGAGAAATTGTCACGTCTTAATTGAAACACACTTAAAAGAAAATTATCAAACTGATTAAGTGTGTGCACAAAGAGGAAATCAGGTATTGGAGATGAATTTTGGGGTCAATTTTACTAGTGATTATTTTGCGATAAAATATAATAATCATTGCATTATGATATAAGTGTGATATAAAACCATAAAATGCAAATATAACATAAAATCTTTACAGTATAATATAAATAGAAACTATCCAAATACAGTTTTTACAATAAATAGTTTATTCTCTTGCTCATGTGATACAGTTTTAGAGTGGCATTTGCAGATTGATTGGTATACACATTTTACTAGTAAACAAGAAATAAAGGTGTTTTTTTTATTAAGGTAACTCTTTTTGGAGTTCTTTTAAGTTCAATCTGATACTTGATTGTTGTTCAAAGACCTTATGTTGAAACACAACATAACATGGAATTACTTTATTGCCTTTCCTCTTCCTTTATTGTAAATGCAGGTGTGGTTTCTAAGGGTGTGTTTTACTCTATACTCCTTTTCCTAATCCCAACTAGGCACAACAAAGGATTCGTGCTTTGCACTGTGCTTGTAAATGTCTGGCAAAACTAGTACATCTTTGAAAGCAATTTCTACTATTATAACAAGCTGGAATCAAAATGGCCAATCAGTAATAAGCCAACTCTTATTAACTTGCACTAAATTATTTTCATTTGGCAGATAAAATAACCACTTTTCCATCCTTAATTAGAGTTTGGTCTAATAGGATTGACAAGACAAGCTGGAGGAAGAAAATGCTGTATTTAATTGCTTTTAGAATTCAGTGTTTTTTTTTTTAATAGATTAGGTTTTGGTAAAGTTCCAAAGAAACTTGGAAAACCCATATTTTGTTTTCCAGATTACTCTTACTCTTAAAAATAAACATCTGTAGCCAATAGACATTTTTAAAGTATGTTGTCATGTATTGGTCTTTATGTCCTTTTAGAAACTAATAATATTGTTAGAAAATACTACTTTATTTTGTGACCCAGTTGTATTTTTTTACTCTTTTATTATGTGAATACTAATTCTTCCACCCCATAGGACTGTGCCTTATATTAAAAAGTACAAAAAATTACTTACAGAAAAGGGAAGTACTATAGAGGGGGAAAAAACAGTACAGGCATTAGAGTCACAAGAACTCATATTCAAATCCTGTCTCAACTTCCACCTAGCTGGGTGACCTAGCACATGTAATTAAATTACCTGGGCCTCTAAGATGACATGAAAAATAAAGGTATAAATCATAATACTTCTAGCAAAGTTCTTGGTCCATAGGCTATATTCTGTAAATTTTGCTTGTTCTTTCTATTACTACCCTGTTCTCAATATGACACTAAATTTTAAAATATACCCACATTGGCATACCCTCTCTTTCCTAGACCAATTCCCGTAAATCACAAGTCTTGCTGTTGTTGGAAAAGAGTGGGTTAAAAGCAGCCATGAGATGAGAGTTTTTAAGTGAAGTTACATAGAACTTTTAATAACCAAAGGTGACTGGGAAACTATGAGATTGGCTGCAGACATCATTCAATAATGGGAAAGTAGGACAAAGTGTAGATAACGCCAGCTATTGGAGAAAAATAACTAGTTCAAGTTTGGAAGGACAGAGAGAGAGAGAGAGAGAGAGAGAGAGAGAGAGAGAGAGAGAGAAAGGGGAAGACTTTGATCTGTTTTTCCTTTTTTAGGAAATAATAGGCTACTCCTTGAAGAAATGAACAGATGGAATTGTAACTATAAAGTACACGGTGAGGTCTTTTGCTATTCAGTTTTAAATCAAGAAGTATAAGTTACAAAAGCCACAGTTCAAAACAAAACAAAAAGCCATAGTTATAACTTTTGTGTAACTTACACTTAGCAAAGTTTTGTGCTTTTGTCAAATATCTGATATTACTCTATTTTAATTAATATCTCAGTTTAAGCCTATTCAGTCTCCCTGAGAGGTGGAAATTCAACGACAAAGATTTTGCTCCCCATTTCCTTCATACCTTCCATAAATAAATGACAGAAATATTTATTCCAGAACTCACAACAGTGCCTGATGTATACTAGGTGCTCAACAATTTTTGGTTGCACAAATGATAACTTATTTTGAAAATCTTCCCCTAGTCCACTAATTCTAAAGTGAAACCATTTTCATATCATTTGCACAAATTCACCCATATAACATTCTCGGTTGTAAAACAAGAACTTTCAAAGACATTTCAATACTTCTGCTTATTTATTTTACTTTAAAAGGATTGGATCGTCAGAAAAAGTAAAAGGCTGGAGAAGTTCTAAAAGCAAAGTGTTTTTGCATATAATAGAAGAGAGTATGCAACTCAGAAATATTGTCTCTTATTTTCATATTTTGATCTATTAAAATCCATTATTTGTTTTACTTTGTAAATAATACATGTTGATTATCAATAATAAAAATGATCAAAAAAGAAGAAACAATTACCTATATCATTTGAAAATAATCAGTTAATACATACCAGATGCAACTATAAACATATATGCACGCATAAGAATGGTAAGAAGGGGATGGGGATGTGGCTCAAGCGGTAGCGTGCTCCCCTGGCATGTGTGTGGCCCGGGTTCGATCCTCAGCACCACATACAAACAAAGATGTTGTGTCCGCCGAAAACTAAAATATATATATATATATATATATATATATATATATATATATATATATATATAATATTCTCTCTTTAAAAAAATGAATGGTAAGAATATTAAAATTCAAATGATAAATTGTATCTCTTTATGCTGTTTCTTATTTCTTTTGCCTGTTTTGCCACCTTCCTAAAATTTTCTTCATTTTTTTTAATGCTACACACTAAAATTTTTATAGATCTGGGGCTGGGGATGTGGCTCAAGCGGTAGCGCGCTCGCCTGGCATGCGTGCGGCCCGGGTTCGATCCTCAGCACCACATACCAACAGAGATGTTGTGTCCGCCGAGAACTAAAAAATAAATATTAAAAATTCTCTCTCTCTCTCTCTCTCTCTCTCTCCTCTCTCACTCTCTCTTAAAAAAAATTAAAAAAAAAATTTTTATAGATCTACAGGTTTTTAAATTATTCCCACGCACACTGATATGTGATATTAATATTCACAGAAGACGGAGGAAAAAAACAAATAATTTTTCTGCATATATTTTTTTCTTAATCATTCTATAAGTCTTTCAGTTTTAGGGTAAAATCCAGCTACTCCTGTTAGGTTGATGCTTCTACTTTGTCCACCTGATAAAGAAGGCTTCTTATACTCTTCTTTTGGCAGTGTCAAAAGGGAGGGTATGGGAGGTGGGAGAGGATGTCAGGGCCTTTTGTACCAGCTTCATATGGAAAGTGTTGTTCTCTTTTAAACTTGGCCTATTGTACAACTTTTCTGAGGGGATATTGGAGCAGCCTGCAGTTATGAGCAGTTATCAGATAACTCAGGTTCTGGTCATAAGAATATGAGAGCCATGCACAGACACAGTCTCTTTGTTTCTGTATCTACAGAATCTGCAGTTTTCTAGCAGCTTTTTTTTTCTCCCTGTTGTACATTTAACTTAAATCTGACAGAAAGCATGGATGAATTTTTGTAATAGATATGATTGGTACTTAAATCCCAGAAAGGCATTTTGGATAGGCTAATATCAGCAAAATTTTAGTGGGTAGTAAGGGAATGATATAGAAAATCTGTAATTGGCTTCCATGTGAAATAGTCCACTAATACTCTTCTGATGGGGCTTCAGATTCATCTAAACCTGAATAATTTGTGTTAAGTGATTTGCAACACATCGGAGGCACCACCAAGGGTGCATTTTGGGCAGAAGGCATACTTTAGAAATTAGGACCTCGTGGGTTTGGGGGGATTTTTCCTTCCTGTATGAAAATATACTACATATGTTCTATTTTGTTCTGGGACTGTCACAAAGCCCTAAAATGTTTACAGCTTTCAGCTAGAGGGAAAATAAGGTGGTGAGTGAGGGGAGGTAGCCAGGAGAAGATGACTCCATAAAACGGCCCCAGCACACCATTTTGCCCTTTCTTGCAGGAGAATCTAAACTAGCCCTTCCTGCAAAATAATTTCCCTGAGACCTGTCCTATAAAAGTGCCTTTAGGAACAGAGGCCACTTTACAAGCAATACAAAAAGTCTTTTAATAAAAATGTTCAAGAAGCCACAGCAGTTCTGGAGAGATCTAGCCTACTTGGCCAAAAATTGGGCCTCTTTGGATTTACCTGCATCGAAGTTATTTGCATTTTTGAGGTTGGCCTGAATCCTATTTTTCATCTCGTTTTTTGTATCCTTGAGATTCTGGATCGCATATTGCAGTTGGTTTTCTCTCATTTATACAGGACCGAAGCATCTAAATAATTCTTCCTAATGATTTAAATGTTTATCTTTCCAAAAGGTGACTGACTACAATGTGCTTTTTGTGTACCAATAGTGGTCTATTACAAAAATTCACCCGTGGTTTCTGTCAGATTTAAGATAAAGGTACAAAAATCCACTACTGGCATTTTGTGTTTTCTGTGTAAACATTAAAAGTTTATCGGTATGATTTTCTTGATCATCTTTCAAGGTAAGCCAAAAGCTGAAAATATTTATGAGGATACAAATTGTCACCACCTTAATATTTTGCATGCCTCTATCCATAAATGTACCCCCTCCCTCCAATTAAAGAAAGGTTTAATGACTATCTTCCGAGAACTAAGGGAAGCTATTTGAAGCTTCTCCCCAGTAGTTTGTGGTAGGAATAATTTCTCCAATGTCTACAATAATACAGGTTTTAGATTTCTTTAAAATTTGCCCTTATATTGTACCCTTCACTAAATTTAATAGTTTTATTATGAATGTGTGATTTATAAAAGGCTTTCTATTATGGTTTAAATATGGCTTGTCCCTACCACCCCCAAAGTCAGGTAGGAGTTTAATCTTCAAGGTCTTGTTTAATAATATTACGAAGGTAGAAACTTGTCCAACTGTGGTATTTAGAGGTAGGAACTTGGAAAATGATTAGAATAGGGTAGAGCCTCCGTGATTGAATTGAATCCTGACGGTTTTATGAGAAAAGAGAGAGAGAGATCACACAGAGATGTATATGTGTGCCCACCATATATATTGGCCCTTGCTAGACCTGCACTGTGCCATTTGCATGTCCAGCCTTCAAACCCATGTGCCAAAATAAACTTCTTTTATTTATAAAGTAGCATTCCTTAGGTATTTAATTATAATAATGAAAATTCGACTGATATAATTTATTTCCTTGCCTTCAGTAAACATTAGTTATCTAGTCATAAATGCTGAAATTTTCTTCAATTTTCCCACTTACCTTGACCTTCTTCCATGAGACAAATTCTGTCTTCACAAGGCTTGTCTTCTATATACTTCCCCCCCTTTGCCACTCCCACTTTTCACTGTACTATAGACTCCTTTCATACAATACTCACCTTTTTATAGTAATTTCCCATTGTGTTATCCAGTCCAACCTCTCCAGTGTTATCCGACTCTCTCTTCTCCAACATAAAACCGACTATATGATCTTCAAGGTGAAATCCAAAGTTCATAGAAAGTCACAAAAATGCTACACTTTGTTCCTAATCTTAACCTTGAATCTCTTCTCCTTCAGTTCTCCACAAACTATACCAAAATGGCCCCAAATAATTCATCCATATCATTGTATAAGCCCTTATATTCCCCAGGACTCTTACATATTCTGTGTCTTCACCTACAGGACCTCTTCCTAATTTTTCCTCATGTGAAAAGATTCTGTCCATCTCTGGAGGTCAGTGCAGAAGTCTCCTGCCCTGTCAGTGGTCCTCCCACTTAACACAGTTGTTCTTCCCACCTGTGAGTGTAGCAGAAATATTTGTATTAACCAAGCTCTAGCACTCTTTCTCAAAAGTCAGAATCACCAGTGACTTTAACTTATCATGGTTGATCATATTAAAAGATTAGATTCTATTTTATGTAAAAAAATCAATAAAAATATTAAACCCTTTGAGGGGAGGATCACTGTTTTATTTATATTTGCCCACACAATACCTAATAAAACATTTTTTGTGTAACGTGAACTAAATTTCAAAGTTGAAAAAGTTTATACTATGGTAGCAGATGTAAGGATGTAAAGAATATTATCTTTCATTATGCCTTAGATCTCATTGCTGAGTGAGTCTTTTCACTTCATAATTCAAGTCATATATCTGATTCTTCTGTATCTAGAGGTTTAAAAATGGAAGTCATGATAAGTTTTTAAAAATTCAAAATTGATAGAGTGTCTTTCTCCTGCTCATTCATTTGAAGTAAACCCAGCTTAATAGTGACAGGCAGCACATAACCGTTGAGCCATGTGACAAGAACTCGTGATTCAGGCCTTAATACTGAGCTCCAGTGCCTAATAAGCCTCAGTATGAAAGTTTGACAAAATATCTACTCTTTTCAGCTGGTTAACTTTTTGCTGATTTTAGTTTAATTTTATTTCCACCTTCTCATTTTATCTTGATTTCATTTATAAAGCATTGTCAGGAGCTAGACCATTAGTAGCCTCAGAACTAAAGCAATGGATTTTAAACTACCTTTTGATTCTTAAAATACTTGTTGGGTAAAGATATTTCCATCAGGAGAATGAGGGAAGGGGAAGGAATATTCTGGTTATTTTGGCAAAGTGTTCCAGGCGATTTACGTGCCCCTAGCTCAGGTAGAAAATGTTACAGTTCACATTTTATGATAATAACAATTTCAGATTCTAAAAGTCCCAGATTTATTCTCTTGATATGGTTAGTAGACAAATGTACTAGAAATATAAAGTTGTTGTTGATGGTGGTGAGGGTGAAAGGAAGGTGGAAGTTAATGCACATAGTGACCAACCTCACTGAAAATTTTGACATAACATTTCAATCAGAACAGACATGAGATTGTTTTTCTTCTTTTAACTGTCTTTTACTAGAGTCTCCTGAAATGTGAGATAAATTTTACTTAGTGCTGGTATATAATTCATTCAAAAAATGTTGTCAGTTACGTTTTTACAGTCCAGGTATATGAAATGCGATTTTAAAAATCACAAACTGTTCTCAAGAGTTGGACAAGCAGGATGATAAATTATAGGAATCCATACATTCTAAGGGAGTAGAGATGTGGATAACAAATTTGTGGGAGGGTATAGGAGAGAATCCAGAGCCCTGTCTTGGGAGCTCAAAGACAAGTTCCCAAAAGATGTATCATCTGAAGGAATTGTGTGAGTTGACTGGTACAACTGTCGTCAACTCCAGCTGCCAGCCCATATCACTTGAGAAGCTTTAAAACAGGCCAGATGTCCATGTCCCACCCCTGAAAATTCTAGTTCTGTGAGGCCCTCACTTTTTTTTTTTTTTTGGTGGTGCTTAAGACTGAACCGAGAGCCTTTGCATGCTAGGCAAGCACTCTACCAAGTGAGCTATATCCCCAGCCCTTCACTTTTTTTTTTTTAACCGTACTTTAATTTTTTTCCCAAGCCTTAAATTCTTGATTGCTATAGGTAAGTACTAGGCATATGTACTATTTTTCTTTATTTTTATGCTTGCTTCAGACTTTCCAAAACAATAAATATGTTTTAAAAAGAATACCAAAAACACTCCAAATCACCCAGATGAAATGTTGATGTTGAAACTCATTATGAAGGCCCAAAGAGAGAGAAGGGTTTAATTAGCACAATATAGGTACTTAGCAGGTATGAATATCAATATCAAATTCATGAATTAAGGTGCTGTTTTTATTTTTAATCAACTTAATTTCTACTTAGAACTCCTTTATAACTGTATATTGAAAATGTAATCTCAGTCCAATAAGGTCCCTACCCCACAAGCTCAAGGTTGTGTCTATGTATGAGCTTCCATTAGTGCAAACCAGCAGAAATGGACATCTGATCTCCTGTGCCTCCTATCTATCTGTCATCCAGAAAGGAAACCTCATTTGACCTGGTTTTCAATCAAGAGTTCAGCAAAGTCACTGTTGAGAAGATCTTCATTCAATGTGATAGGCCATTACAGGCTTTAGCTCTTTCTCATTTACTTCCCTGCCTCTCTTACATTAAATCTCTCAAAATACATGGTCCATCTTCTGATACTTGTTCCCCTTGGTTCTCCACCAAACCCCCAGATGAAGAAGAACAAAGGCCAAGAAATCAGTCTTTTCACAAGTATTTTAGTGTCCTGATCAGCTATATTATTCCTTAGTAGTCTTCCCAAGTTAATGGAAAGTTGAGGGTGACAGAATGGTACAGGTGTTATGGTATAGAGAGGGAAGACTAATATTTTAAAATGTTTCATACCACAAAGAAAATGGTGTGTGAAAAAAAAAAAAAACCCCAGAGGCAAAAGAACTTAGATACTGCTAAGGGACCTAAAAAATAAATAAATAATTAAGTCTAGCCAGAGTTTGGAGAAAATACCTATGAAAGGACGAAGAGGAGGGAGGCAAAGAGTGGCCTTTGGATCCTGATGCTATACACTTAAGTTCTATCTTGAAGGCAATGGAGAAACACTAAAAGGTGTGAAGAAGGGAAAAGGTCCCACCAGATTTATGTTCTATAAGGATTAATTTGGGTGTCTCCCTGTTGGATTCCTGATAGACAATGAGACTGAATTTAGGGGATTGTGTCTTTTGCTCTTTTTCAGGAAAGACAAAGACAAAGCCTTGGAACAGGATTCTAGACACAGAATTAAGAGAATTTAGGAGTATAAGAGGTTTTAATTAGAAATGATCAATAACACTAGATGATTGATTGGATGAAGGGAATGAGGCGAGGTCAGGTTTAGATGGCAACTCAGTGTCTAGCGTGGTTAATTGGATGAATGATGCTACCATTTTTTAATACAGAAAACCTCAGTTGATTTGAGAAATTACTAAGTGCAAAGAGGAAGGAATCCAAAGAATTCACTAAGTTCAAGATTGTAAATGTGAAATGTAAAAGTCTTTTGATAATCTCAAAAGAAATCCCCAGAGACATGTCCCGTAAACTGTTGACTGTGTAGGTCTAGAGCTCTGGAGAGAAATTTACAAAGATAAAGATTTGTCAATAATCAGCATATACAAAGAAAAAATAAGAATTTCTATGATTCAGAATATTTGAATTTAAAATAAAGTATGTTTGCTTAAGTTACAGTTTAAGTAAATTTTCATTATATTTTAACTTTTTTGTCTAGATAGTTAAATTTGGTCAAAACCAAATTGTCCAAAATGTCTGCAACTATAGCAAACAGTAATTGCCTGAGTTTATATGTTCACTTTTCTACATAAGAAAAAAAGTATGAAGTGGCTTATATTTAAATTTTATATTTAAATCATATTTAATTTTAATTTTCTCTTAAATCCTCCTTAAGAAAATAGAATGCCACAAAACTGATATTGAGTTTCTTATCAAAACTGTAGAATTTGAACAGCAACTTGAAGATGACCACTGTGTATGAAGAAGGGGATCTTTTGTCTGAATTCCTGTGGAATGTCTTCTTTAAAGCACTGAATGGATCTAAAACATGATCTTACTTCTTTTCCCCTTGAATGATGACAGTGTTTTTGGCAGAAACACTAAAATACAAGTACTAGATAGGCCTAACAGTAAGAATATTAAAGCACTCTAACTTTAGGAATGTTTCTTAAGAGCAATGCTATGGGGGCTAGGGGTGCAGCTCAGGATAGAACCCAAAACTACCTTTTGAGTTCACACTAGATGTTAAAGTGGAGAGGTTAGAAGGAGTTGGGGTTAAGAAGAGTGAAATAATAACTTCATTTCACAGCAACACACTGAGGACATCACAATGGCTTGGTCAAGATGGAAGGAGCCAAGCTCAAGTTCCTGGGTTCAACTCCCAGCACCGAAATAGAAAAGAGAAGAAGCAAAGCTCTACAGTCATGCACCACATAACACATTTCAGTCAGTGACAGACTGCAGATACTACAGTGATCCCATAAGATTCTATTGCCTGGCACATCAGAGCTGTCTTACTGTGTGGAAGTAGAGTCTGTGATGTTCACACAATGATTGCTGAATGACACATTTCTCAGAATGCATCCTCATTATTAAGTCATGTGTGACTGTATTAGCAAGAATAAAAATGAAGAAATGGAGTAGTTAATTAAAAGGTCAAAAAAGAAAGTGTTAGAAACAAAACAAAACAAAAAAATTCAGTCTATTGTGGGCATGAGGATGGCTCCTTCCGTCTTGACCAAACCATTGTGATCTCCTCAATGTGTTGCTATGAAGTGAAGTTATTATTTCACTCTTCTTAAACCTAACTCCTTATAACCTCTCCATTTTAACATCTAATGTGAACCCAAAAGGTAGGACGAGAGCTGTCAACTAGAAAAATTACCTTTAACCATATTTTATTTTAAAAGATGTCTAATTTGAAAATGTTCTTTTATTTCATGTTCATGTTATGTCAACAAAAGAAGAAATGAGAACAATGCATTCCCCAGACCACATTCACAGTGGGGGAATTTCATTGACAAGAAATGCTACAACCCCTAGGTGTTCAAGAAGTGCCTGATTTGTGAGCCTCGGTCCTCCTAATGAGTTGTGTGTTATGATGCAGAACTTATATTCCCCATGGACCCTGCACTCTCAGATCCACTAATTTATCTTCTAGGAATTAACACTTAATTGTACAAGGTCCAAGCCCTTGTTGAAGGGGGAAAATATCCACCTAAAATATCTCAGTGTCATTTTAGGTTAGTATTTTAGGTGACAGAGTGGACTCACCCAGCACAAAAAAAAAAAAAACACCCTTCTTTTCTTTATAAGAAGGCTTCTAAGTTCTCTGATTTAACATGAGCCTCTAGTAAGCAGAGTGCTATTTGATGCTGAATTCTGAGCAAAGGGTTCTTTGTGGGAAGGTCTGTCAAACAGCATAGTTACCATGGCAACCCTGGCTAGATAACCCATTTGGGAAAATACTTGTAGGACCTAACACTCTATCATCTGTCATTCAATAATTTCATGTTCATAATAACTAGGAAATCAATGGCTGTCCTCTGAGACAGTTTGTGGAAAGGGCAGACATGCTATTGGCAGTGCGCAGCTTGCATTTGCGTCTATTTGTTGTGATTCTCGTGCCAGGTTAGGAGTGTGAGAAAGAACTTGTTTGTTTGGACTGGCACAAAGATTAAAGGCAGGTTCAGTTTTGCAATCTAATTACAACTGTAGTGTTTACATGTACAAAAGAGAGAAAACCAAATGGCATATTAATAAAGCATTTGCTAGACTGTTAGGAAGTAAGGTTCACCTAATATTAACATTTCACATTTTAAAATTCTGCAGGAAAACACAAGTCCAAGTTATCATGAGACTGGCATGAACAAATTTGGTAACGTAAAAGGCATTTTTCTTATCTCAGCTTTCTAATTAAACTCCTTATCATTGTAGGAGCTGTGTTACCTGGATGTTATGTACAGAATATAAAGTGATCATAGAAAAGTAATTAAAATTCTTAAACATGCAGCCCGTTGACTTTACATACAATTAGTTTTTAGAGTGTGAGGTTTGATAATAAGCAAGTTAGCTGAGTAGAGAAATATACACTTAATAATTACCTTGACAGTGTTTATCAACTGGAAAAAATGTCAAGAATCATTTCAGGAAATAGGTTTTATGAATAAGAAAGCATGATGAACTGAGACCATGGATATGAGTAGAGGAGAAAAATTAAACATTTGCATTCTATAAAGAAAGGGATGTTTCACCTTTATGGAAGCATTCAAAAGGTACTTACTCATCCATTGGGGAAAGCTCCTTGTTTTCACACCTAAAGATGAAGATGTCTGCAAATTGCTTTCACTCAGCACAACAGGTTTTGGTTTTGAGCCGCCCTTGGTAAGTGCACAGAGTTATTGGTCCTCCCCTAAGTTTACAGAGTGAAGGTTTTGTCAAAGTGAAAGCGTGAGAGCCTATGAAAACATCATCTTTTCCAACCTAGGAGGTGAAGTCTTTTAGAGTAGAAACAGTGCTTTATCCAGAAGGGGATTCTCTCTAAAGAGCTATGCTGAGCATGAGCATGTGAAAATGCAAAATGACGTGGCATCTTTTGACCATATAACCTACTAAATATGTGAAATCTAGTAAAAACTTTTAAAGTCTGAATTTTATACATTTCCCCACTAAACAATGTATAATTTTTAAGGCTCTAATTGGACAAACTATTTTTCTCTCTCCCTTCTTTCTTCCTCCTTCCTAACTTTCTTCCCTTTCTCACTCTGCATATTTTTCTTTTCTTCTAGCTACTTTTGGAACTGAAAGATATTCATTTATGTTATTAGTGCTTACTCAAAGGAAAAAATGAACATGTGTGCTTTCCTTTCCTTTAGAAACTTCTACAAATATTCCTAACTATTTAGATGCATAAGTAGTATCCAAGTGGTTTCAAAGACAAAACTATTATTATTATGGAATAAATTTTTTGGCTGCAAATAGCTTTAGTTTTAAAAGAGGGAGTTGATTATATTTCTGAATGTAGCAACAGAGATAAGAAGTATGATAACAGTGGAAGATGACAAAATATTTCTTTAAATTTATCAATGGTCTTTAAATACAGGGCATGTACCATACTTTGTAATAGGAAACAAATTTTAAATATCTCTTTTAACGAGATTTTGTAATGGATAAGCTCTATGCTATTGGATATTCCTTCATTCATTCAGTGTGTATTTATTTCCTGAATATTTACTAGGTCTTCAGGCATTCTGCTAGATGCAATAGCTACAAAGAGACGATGATCCTATCCTCAAGTACTCCCCAGCCCATTGGGGAAAAATGTTAGAAAGAGGGATGCCTAGTTTTATGGAAATAAGGGGGAAAACATTTTATCTATCATTCTTAGATGCATTTATTCTCCTGACTATAAAACTTACTGATATGCTCCTGACCTTTTTTTTTTTAATTTCAGTTATTTACCACTTTATAAATGAGGACTCAGAAATTTCAACATGTAAAGAATGTCAATAAGTTTCAGATGATATGAAAGATACTTTTTACATTCTCTAGTGAAATTCAAACAAAGCTTGTGTTAGCATTACATTAATTTCAATGGTCTGTCTCTGGTGGCTTAAAACAACAGAAATTTATTCTCTCACATTTTTGAGTGTCTGCAGTTAGGAATCCAGGTATCTGCTGGGCATGTTCCCTCTGAAGTCTCAAGGAGAATATCTTTTCTTGCTCTTTCTAGCTTCTGGTAGCCCTGTGTCTTCCTTAGTTTGTAAGTAACACAATTTTCATCCCCCTTAGCTCAGTAGCACATAACACTTCTTCCTGTGACTATCTTCATATGGCCCTCTTTTTATCAGCTCATCAGTCATATTAGAATAGGAGTCCACCCTATGCCTATATGCTGTATGACCCCATCTAGACTAATTACATCAGCAATGGCCCCATTTCCAAATAAGGTCATATTCCATGGTATGGAACCTCAACATAACTTTTCTGAAAGAACACAACTCAACCCATAATTACCCATAAACCTCCATTTCAAATTTCTTACCTCTTTGAGAAAATTAAACACTTTAAAATGTGAATAATAAATATTGTTCATCCCCAAACAATTTCAAACACTTTTTTAAAATTATTTTGATGGTCATGGTCACGTCTTGCCTTTTTTTTTTGTATTTTTGTTTAAAAATCATATGCATAAATACTTACAGAAAACCCTTGATATTCTCGTATACTGAAAAATCCACATGATAAGTACAAAGATAAAGATGGGTATGCTGAAACTTTTGCATGATAATTCATCCTTTAAACACAAACCACTGCCTATAATTCTGTATCACAGCGGGACTATAATTAGCATATCTATTGCTACACAGTTTACTATTGAGCCTTTTGATATTGTTCTGGTCCAGCCTCAAGTGAAATGCTGAAATATTATGTCATATTCATTATTTAAGTGATGTAGTCATTTCTTTGACATTGAGAATGTCAGAAGGCACGTTGGGTTTTGTACCTTGTAGAGGAGGAAAAATGCTGGGATGATATGTGGACAAAGACTGCTTAAATTTGGAATTCTTTCCAGGTTTCATGACTCTTTCTGTTGAAACTGACTGGGCCTTAATTTCCTCATCTTTAGAAATGAAAGGGCTGTTGTCAGATGAAATCAAGTAATACCAAAAATGGGAGCTTTGTGAGGATGGGTCAGGAATTCAGTTGGAAATCAGCAGCAAGTGAATCAGACTTTCACAGCCTCATGCCTATGGTGTGAGAACAAGTAAAACCAGTGTTCTCTTCGGCTTTAAGTAGGGCTGTTATATTTGTACTTCTAGATTTCACTTCTAGACCCATGTCCTTTCTCTTCCCACGTTAGAAAGAAAGAGGAACTAGAAACGTGGTAGTCCTCAAGAGCCACCAGAGAGATACTCTTCCTCCCATGATGCTCATCTGTCTTTGGTTATGAGCTTTATCAGTAGTAGGAGTCACTCTGGGTGAGAAATGGCATTGGTCATGCTGCCTTCTCTCACTGTGTCAAAGACAGTTGACATGGGTTGTGTTTTATTGGACACTCATCAACAAAAGCACAGACATTGCATCTTGGGCTTGGCTTTTTAGTGTCTTAGAGAACTTGGAGGACAAGCAAGTCCTGGTTTATTTTATCCTGCTGGGTTATTGCTTTTTTTTTTTTTTTTTTTTTTGAGTACTGCTTAATTGAAGCGAGTTCTATTTCAAGTGAAGACATCAAAAGGCATTTCATTTAAACCTAGTTAATTCTTTACAAGGCCCTATAGTAAACAAAATAGAGCAGCTATATCCTCCACTTTTCACTTTCTTCTCCTATTAATTTTAGCTGTTAATGTGATCAGCAACCTTTTTATCCCAGGTGGGATAGCTAAGAATTCTCCAGGTTAACAAGAGTGAAAAAAAAAAAAAGTTGAGAAGAAAGGTTATAAAGAGAGCCAAGGGCCCACAAGCTCAGGTTCAGTCTAATGGCTGAATATTCGCTTTCTATATTTCTATAAATACAAACCTGGGGTAAGACAAGCTCTCTCTGGGGCACTTGCCTTAGTTGTCAAATAAAGAGATTGTAGTGCATCAACTTTAAGTAATATTTTTTGGGCAAAGTTCCCCTCATTGACTATCTGATAATTCCTACCGATGTTTTCCTGCTGTATGTGGTCCTCTGTACTTGGAATGCTTTATGGTCCAAATGACTTCTTCACCTCTGGCCATGCCTGCTTATTTCCTGCTGGAAAGATAGCAGAAAGGATAAAAAAGATGAATGAGCAGAGGGCATCATTTCAGGGGTAATTAAGGAAGGTGCTGGGAGATGCCACATGAGATTTCACCAATGGCTCATTGGTCAGAAACTTCAGCCACACCTGAAAAAAATGTAGTCTTTCTTATGGATATTCATGTGTCAAAGTAAAAATAAGGAGTTCTCTTACATGATGTACATGATACTAGGTAACACCTAGCAGTCTCTTCTATAAAGACAAATAGATACATACACAGATATTGAGTAAACAACCAGGGCAATCAGACCAATAAAAAATGTGGAGAGAAAAAAAAAAAAGTGTTTTTAAAAGGGCAGTCAGCATTAACTCCAGGAAAAGCAAGACATTATGTAAGAAAGAAAATATAATCAGAATACATGATATGACAAGACTGTGACTCTCATACACACATGTTGTCATGATTGAATATTGATTTAAATGAAAATCATGAAATAACAAGTAATATATAATGCTCTGAGGGGAGTTAAAGACCTAAATCCTTATTATCCACTATAGAATATCAATACTTAATATCTAAAACTTAAAAACTCTGGTGAGCTTACTTAGTGAAGAATGATGAACATTAATCAGATTTTCACAAAAGTAATTAAAACTATGCCAATTCCAAGAAGGAAAAAATACAGAAGGCTAAAAATATGTCTAATGGGCAAATAAATAATCTGATTTTGAATTTCAGAAAAGGTGTCCCAGAAGTGACACTGCAAAATGCATTGGGATTTATGAAATGTGGAGAACTAATCTTCATTCAGAGAGCACAGTCAAAGGCCCTGAGGCAGTCAGGCAAAAGGCCTAACACATGGAAGAGTTGATAATGACTTCCATAGCAGCATGGACCCAGACCAGAGAGGCAGTTTTAAACAGGCCTTACACACAGCGTAATAGGTTTAGGAATTTAAAAGACACTAAGAAAAATAAACACAGGTTTGAAGATGGGATGTGGTATGGTCCAGTTTGTATTTTAAGATATCCTGTTATCTTAGATGAACTACAGAGAACTTGTGGAAGGTGTCAGAGCGGGGCAGGACATGACCCAACCTCGAATTAATTATACACACATATTGTAAGTTAATATAATTACTACTAAGGCTAGTCTTAGATGCTGCAGTAAAATATAGAATTAAGAGATATTTACAAGGAAAAGTTAATGAGACTCTTTTTTTTTTTTTTTTTGTAGCACTTTGTAAAATTCAGTTACCTGGTTGGAACTTTACTTTTTCCTCTTAGAGACTAGCACAAATAACAAACATCTTGGCCTATGCATAGGAAAACATTGACACCATTCAATTTCTGAAAACCAACAGCCTTTATTGTAAGGCAGATAACATTTCTGGTGAAATTTAGACTTTGGGGAAGTATCATAGTTAAGTATATCAATATTTTTCCTCTGTATTTAAAGGAAGAAATTGGTTACCTTACGGTAGATAAAACATAATTATTTGGAAACAAGGAATTGTGTCCAGAAGGCACGCTTTGCCATAGCAACCTTAACATTGAGTTACAGTATGTCTTTCCGTTTTACAAAGGGTAATTTATCATGGGAGGAATGTGCTGAATATGTCACATTTTACTATCTGCTTATTTAGTTAGATAGCCAAGATCTTGACTCTGGAAATAGAATTATTCTAAGTTTTGTCTTATTTTCATGCTTGCAAGGATAATATGCATGTACTCTAAATTCATTTTAAATTTTAAATAGAATGAAACAGACTGTCTAGGGAGCACACTCAGGACCTAGAAGCAAAGCCATATTTCAGTGTTCTTCTATGACTTTACAACTGTGTGATTGATGGAGACCCAAATATTTTCTCTGAGATTGACAAATATTTTTTTTCCTTAAACCAAGCCATTAAAAATTGAGGATTTAAACATAGTGCAAATAGAAAAAGAGGATTTGAATTCAAGTGTGAGCAACTGTACAGAATTTATGTCCATGTTTGTTTCCACTTACTCTACAGTCTTAAATGTCTATGTAGTTTAAAGTCTGGTGACTAAGTTTTTATTTTAGAGATATGATTTTCCTTCTGTTGTAAATAAGAGAATATTTTTCTTCTTTCTAAAGACAAAGAATGGGAAAACCTACACTTTCATTCTGATTAAGAGCATTTGATCTTTTATTTTACTCAACATGGATTTTTATAGACAGCTAGAAGTTTAGGCAGATATAGCCTTGGGAGATGGCTACAAGAAATGAATTGGGGTTTTTTTTTTTTTTGGCTTTTTGTATTTGTTTTGTTTTTTTTCACTGCATACCCAACTTTATTATTATCAGTTTTTAATGAAACACAGGGCACACATAAAGGTGGAATCAAATAATTTGTTTCAGCTACATTTTTCTCTTTTTTAAAAAATTGATTTTATTTTAAATACGTTAGTGGAATGCATTACAATTCTTAATACACATATAGAGAACAATTTTTCATATCTCTGTTTGTCTCTAAAGTGTGTTCATACCAATTCATACCTTCATATATGTATTTTGGATAATGATGTCCATCACATTCCACCATCATTGCTAACCCCCTGCCCCCTCCTTTCCCCTCCCATCAGTCCCTCTGCCCTATCTAAAGTTCATCTATTCCTCCCATGCTTCCCTTCTCTACCCCACTGTGAGTCAGTCACCTTATATCAGAGAAAATATTTGGCATTTATCTTTTCCAACTTAGCATTATCTTCTCCAACTCTATCCATTTACCTGCAAATGCCATAATTTTATTCTCTTTTATTGCTGAGTAATATTCCATTGTGTATATATGCCACATTTTGTAACCCATTCATCTACTAAAGGGCACTTAGTTTGGTTCCACAGTTTAGATATTGTGAATTGTGCTGCTATAAACATTGATGTGGCTGTGTCCCTGTAGCATGCTGTTTTAAAGTCCTTTGGGTATAGACCGAGGAGAGGGATAGTTGGGCCAATGATGGTTCCATTCCCAATTTTCCAAGGAATCTCCATACTGCTTTCCATATTGGCTACACCCATTTGCAGTCTCATCCGCAATGTATGAGTGTGCCTTTTTCCTATTCTTTAGACAGCTCTAAGTTTGGGGCAAGTTGATCTTCAAGTGCATGCAGGATTAGGCCTTTTTATTTTCAGTGCTGGGGATCAAACCCAGGGCCACACTTATGCCAGTCAAGTTTTTCACCACTGAGCTGCTCCCCCAGCCCATTCTATTCTCATTTGCAGCACTGGGGCACCAAAGTTAAGTACAAATATGTGTAAACTTTTCCCCAAACTCTACCGTTATACCCTTTACTTAAAAGCATTATATGCCTTGATGTTTGAACTTAGTGTTGAAAACATCTAAAGACTATGTTCATAGGGTAACTGAAATTTGTCTTTTTAAAGGATAGCTTCTTTGATTATTTAATAAAGAGGTTGTTTAACTTCTGTTTATCGCTTTTACAGATGGAATACTGAAATGGATGCATAACCTGACCAAGGGTGATTTCCAAATATTCTTATTTGGGATGAAAATTGTCATATTACCCCAATTCTAAAGAAAGACATTTTAAAAATATTTTCATATATTTGAAATGTAAAAAGATGCTTATAATTCAGCCGAGCATGGTATTGCATGCCTGTAATCTCGGCCGCTCTAGAGGCTGAGGCAGGAGGATCACAAGTTCAAAGCCAGCCTCAGCAACTTAGCAAGGTCCTAACCAACTCAAGGGATTCTGTCTCTAAATAAGATACAAAAAGGAATAGGGATGTTGCTCAGTGATTAAGTGCCCCTGGGTTCAATCCCTGGTACCCTTTCAAAAAGATGCTTATAATTCATATATCCCTTAAATATTGCAGTATTTTCTTTCCTTCCCTCCTCCAAAGCTGATGTGAAAGGGATGGTCATTACATAGACAATGCCACTTTTGGCCAGAGGAAACTTGACTTAGTATCATTGTCAACATGAACCAAATAGTATCATCTACTTTCAAGGAGAATTGGCAAAACCATTGACAATGCTAATTGTTTTAGAGATTTCCATACAATGTTCTTCTTTAATTTAGTCACAGATTTAGTTTCACTCATCTTCTTCAATCATCCAATAGTACTTAGGGAATGTCTTTTGTGTCAGGCAGAAATCAAGATTCGAAATATGCAGATATTGTGCTTGTCCTCTGTGATGTCACAATCCAGCAGGCGACTAGAGATGGTGTCAACAGTTCTATAATAGTGATGATTACAAAGTGATATGGAGGTGCAAGGGAAGAGTACTTGATTCTTCTACAGAAAAAAAAAAAGGGAGAAGCTCATAGAAGTGGTAAAGTTTGATTTCTTAAATGAGCAATGATATTCGTGATGGAGAAAATAACACCAACAAAATTATATAGGAATATATGTGCATGAGAATGTTGTGGAATGGTAAGAGTACACAGTGTTTGCAGGAGTAGAGACAGTTAAAGCTATGAGGCAGGGACACATCATGTGGGTCTGAAGATATCACCACACACTTATCTACATATGATATGACAAACTTAGTCAAACATGTTAGCTCCTTCAATAGTCATGTAGCACAATCCAATTCATTAATTTTCTAATTATTCAGTCTTATAGTGGATAATAAGCATTCTGTACCTATGAGACATAACATGTAATTACAGATTTGTATATTTTTATAGAAATACTGGACATTGAATACAAAGTAGAATTTATGCAGTTCTAATAGGGCTCTTTTGCCTGCTTCTGTGAGCACTCTCTGTAGCAGATTATCATTTATTTGAATTTATAACTGACATTGACAAACAACAAAAGAACACTGATATTGCATGTATTCACTTTTTAAAATAGAAACATGCTTTAAAAATTAAATTGAAAAACTTGGAAACATCTCTTTCATTCTATGGAACATTAATTGAAAGTAGAATGTCATCCTAAATGAATCATTGGTATCATTTCTGCTGGTACATTATCTGGAAAGAGTAACAGGGAGAAAGATACTGTGATATGCATTTTCAAACACTAACAAAGGCATTCTAGCTTGCATCAAAACTCAGAAGTAATCAGAGCTGTTGCACATCGATACCAACTTTTAAAACTGCCCCTCAGGAATTTTATTCCTAGTTTAAAATAAAATAAAAAAATCCTTGACTTTTAAAAAAGTGTGTGATCAGGTTTCACACAAACCCAAAAGCAAGTTGCATCTTTATAAATAGTCATGACTTTGCCCTATTTTTAATGGTTAAACTGGAGATTCTCTGAGATTCACTACATTTTGCCTGTGGCTACTTTTCTACCATGAAATTTCAGAGTTGGCTGTTATGTAAAACAAAGCAATTTTGCTGCAGTCCTCCTTGGAGGACAGCTCTGATATATGAAGGAAGTGTTGATCTATTGCTATTTCCCTGAGCAGATGCAGCAGCAGCCAAGGGAAAAGAGGGTTTGGCTGGGGAAGAATAGTTGGGTGGCCAGCATAGGGTGTAGGTGTCAGTGGGGGGTGACTGCTATCTCAGATCAGCATTTTGCCAAAAACCCACAGCCTGAGAAGCAGTCAAACGTGACAAATCTCCCCTTGCAATTTGATGGGATGCCCTGCTTGGTTTCTTGTAGCCAGAAGAAGAAAAGCAGATTTCAGATTAAGGATATATAACTCCATTCGGAGATAAAGCAGGATTTTCCTATGCTAATTTGTATTATTTTCCATAGGAAATGAGAATAAAAGAAATCCTTTCTTAAATGGGTTTGAGTGATAACCCTGTATGGGGAGCCTTCCTTTTCTCCATGTCTTCTTATCTTGAATACCTGTTTCATATCTGGTAGTTTGGTTTTGTGCATTTTTTTTTTTTTACAAAGTATAATGACTTCTCTGAGAGTTCCCATAAAACTGTGGTTGGATGACAGAGTGCTTACTGCCAAGCTTGTGGTTTCCTGAGCTGTAATCCTGTTAAGTACCTGTACAATAGTGCAACAGCTGGTGCAGGCTGCAGACGGTGTGTTCCTATGCTATGCTGGGACTTGGGATCCACGCAGAAGATGAGCTGGGTCAGCTTAGAACAGACCTAAGTACCCCTCAGACAGCTGGCCCAGTAACTATACACTAGCCAGTCTTGGGAGAAAGACTCATTGCATAACATTAATTTTCTTCTCTAGCAGACGGTAAGGTAACTGAAGCCAGGTTGATTTTGCTACCTTGGGATTTTTACCTAATGATCTTCTGGAAGGCAGGTGCATTGGCAGGGATATTAAGCTTCTGAAAACCCAACTAGTATTACAGAGTAAACCTTTGCTGCCATGGGGGTTTTAAAGGAGTGGGTGCATTAGTGTTAGATCATTACAAAGCATTTTGCTGACTACTGCAGAATTAATGGCACTTTTATGGCTTGCGGTTAATGACTGTCAAGAAATAAGAGTTTATATCTGTTCAAATTGTAATTTTAAATCAAACCAGCCAGCTGTCAGGGCATCTAGCACACACAGACTCCTTCTGGGTAATTTTTGGTGCTTCCCTTACATCCATCAGGGTGTTAGATCATTACTTGGAATCTCAATTTTGTTCTACATATACTCCATTTAAATTTTATCATGACAAAAGCAAAGCAAGTTGTCATTTCAAGAACAGGCAATTCCCACCATCTCTGTGGAAATTTTGTTTTCTTCAGCATAGATGTGCTTGTAATCATTGTTAGCTGCTGTGCCTGATTTTTTCAAAGTTTCTTTTTTTTTTTTTTAATTTGATGAAAGCACATGAAAAACGACCTCATTTTCTCCATTACTAAATGCCAAGACACCTGATGTGAACTCTTGGTCTGTACCTCCGCTTCTCAAACTTCTAAATTGACCAAGTCTTTACTTATCATTGTCTTGTGTCTGAGGGGAAAAAAAAAATTTCTCCTCCAATCAATACCTATTTCCTTTACTGTGCCTCTCTTCACTTTTAGCCCCTCTAGATTTGTCCTGCATCACAGTTCAACATCTGCAACCTCCTCTTTCTTGGTTTCGTTTATTTTCAGAAGCAAACAAACATACACTTCCTTTGATCTTGCTGTCTGCTGCAAAGCCTTTTTAGCTCCCTCTTTTTTCCATTACAAACTTCTTGAAATTCTAAGCTTCATCTGTCTTCTCTACTCCATCATGTGGAACACACACTTCCTTGGTCAGCTCTGCACTGCCCACTCTGCCTTGCACTGCACAACTCTTGCAGAAATGACCAATGGGTAAATAAATGATAAAGCCACCACACCCCACACTGCTTCCCGCAGCCTGGAACTCTCAACCACACTTAATTCTACTGATAAACCCTCAGTTTTGAAATTATACATCTGCGGTTTTGTAGCTCCTTTGACTGAACTTTCTTGGTCTTTACTTTTCCAATTTCTTTACCTAAGGATTTCCAAATGCTCAGATATTTTCCACAAATGCCCAACTCATTGCCTAGGTTTCAAGCAAATTCTGTTGACCTTCAGATTCATCTCATTATCTTTGATTTCTCTTGTCAAAATCTTAGCTTCATAAAGGACATCACCATTCTGAGAAGTAACTTGGTCTCAACATACCTAACTCTATTCTGTTTATATCCCTACCCACCATAACTCTTCCTCCTGACCTCCTTTGTTTTATTATGAAAGAGCCTCTGTCCCAGACACCCAGTCTCACAAATGCACTCACCATTGATTTCCTCCTGTCCCTTGCCCATTGCTTGGCAAGACTTCTTATTCTTATTTCTGTGGCATTTCTCACATTTATTCCATATACCTTTTCTTCCTATTTTCTTTATTCAAGACCACCCACACACTATTATAAAAGGTTAATTACTACTTTTAATTATTATTATTGTTTGAGACTCTTGTTTGCTTCTTCCAGTGAAACAATCTTAAGAAACTGAAATTATACAATAAATGTTGGCAATCCTTTGCACAGAAATCCCCAGCAGCTCTTCATCACCCACCTCAGAAAGGACAATGCATACCCTCAGATTCTTCACCTTATTTTCAAGATCATCTGTCCTGAGAGGATCTACTTTTTACACCCAGACTAAATAATGTGCCACTCCTTTAACACTTCTATAATTTACTAATTCTTCCTCTTTTTTCTTCACTATTCCTTTTCCTAACAACTTTTTTTTCTTTAATTCCTCCATGTCTGCCTGCTAAATATACCATGCCTTGTGATATTTTTTCTGAGAAAGTCAAATATTATGAGCAATAAAATTCATGTATATGGTTCACATATTTATAAGTGAGTGATAAAGAAATAGGTCTTTCAACCAGCTAATAACCCACAGTGCTTAGTATTCTGTATCTCTACTAAGAATTCCGTTTTAATGATTTATTTATTTAATTATTTAAGGTTAGCAGAATACCCATGTGTATCAATAAATACTTGTTGAATGAATAAATGAATTTAACTGATTGTTTTTAATTAGAGTCTCTTGGCTCATTACCTTGGTATTTCTTGAGACTGACAGAGTTATCAGTTTTGCTTTTATTTGCAATTTTGTTCTCACTGATTTGTATGCCATTTTGTACTATACCTATGATAAACTCATTTCACCATTAAAGTGAAAACGGAAGAGTCAACATGATACCTTATTTTCATGTTGCTAATTAGTATTAAAAGTGAGGAGAGTGTATCTGTTCTTAAATGACAGGAATTACAAAATATATTCTCAGTCAAATGAGAGCTATGTTTCATAGATACCAATCAGATACTCTTGCGTTTCAATGAAATTTATGGTAATCATTAATAAACTCCATTAAAAATCTGGCTCATGTCCTACATTTTCTCAATTTATACATATACATAAAATGTACACATACATAGTATTCATTCTGTGTGTGTTCATGTGCATGTGCACGTGGACCTTTCTTTGATAATATGACATTTATCTAAAACATTTACAAAATGCTTAGTCAACTTTCTATCCTCCAGTATCTTCCTTCCACTTATACATAGTGACTCTGGTTTTATCAATCTTTTATCTCCTGGTTTCCTTTGTTCAACAACATTTCTTTGTTAGTTAAACCATGGCAACCCAGTTTGGGTCTGTTTATAGAGGGGTGGGGGGTGGGTGGGGGATGTGGGAGTGGATTGGGGAGTGGGAGGATGGGCTTGTACTCCTCAGTAGTAATTTTAGTCAGATAAGTTTTTCCACTTGATTCTACTGGAATAATTTTTCTAAAATTTTATTGAATCTGTGAAATATCACACCTCTGATCTTTTGCATATAATATGGTATTCTTAACAGACTGCCATGAAAATTTTACTCAACTTCTAATATTAATTACATATTCCTGAATCTCTCCCAGAGCAGAAATTTCCAGTTTACCTTGCCACTGTATTCCCACCCCACAGTGGGTAAATTGTTATATATTTAACTTCCTTAGCTGTTGAGATTTTTGAACAAGCTTGTAATTGTAACCCTTCCAAATCATTCAGAAAGTGATATGGCTCTTGGGAGCTTGGGTAGGAAAAGATGGTTTATATGAGGGACAATTACTTCAGGTAATCAATTCTATCAATAACACCAAGAGGCAGAAGCTATTAACTCTATCTCACAAATGGAGAAACAAAGACTTAGAAAGTTAAACATGGTTTTGTTGCTCAAATTGTGGAGTCAGAATCTAAGAACATGATTCTTATTCTGAAGCCCATATTGTTCCATTATTTTGACTATAGGGAAGTTCTTCATGTCCTGAAAATTTATATCCTCTGAGCCACACTAAAAGATGTCCATTCTGTATCTGTTTTCCTTCAGGCCTTACCCTCCTTATGTAAAAATAGTTATTTATCACTTGATCAGGAATCAGCTCAATCTATTTATGCTGTAGTTGTGTGCTATAGAGTTGCTGTCTTAACCAAGTTAAGACGCAGAGTTCCTCTGAGAGTCTGTATTTCTGAAGTGGGCAAGGTACTTGTGCAGAAGAATTGTTGGTTCTATGTGATCATGCAATGCATATATTTAGACTGCATATATAAAACTATAATTCCATTGCATTTATTCTCTGCCCCCAACAAAAAATAGTGCTTACTATATAGGTAAACAGATGACCTGATTAAAGTCTGGATGGATTATAGCAAGATTGACATTTCTGAACATTCATTCAATGATGCTAGGTAAAGTTGCTGTATCTCTCTGCACAAAATTGCTCAAGAAGCCTCTAGAAGTCACCATGACATGTTATTGAGTCATGATGACTTGAGTTTTTTCATTTAAATACCTACACTCAGAAGTGCTGTCTCTGATTCTTAGTTATGCTAACCCATCAGAGTAACAAGCAATCCTTAACGCCTTCTTGGTTTATTGAAGTAAAGCTACATTTCTCCTTCATCAAGAATTAGTTAGGTCTAGAATCTCCTGTGGATGACTTTCTTATAAGTGGGAATCAGAGATTTAGACTTTTCCTACCATGTGGTTCCATTGCATTGGTGCCTTTAGCTAACTGTCATATGAAAGGTGGAAAGAGAGCTGAAAGCAGATTTCAGAAGCCAGGCCTGACAATGCTCTTAATTAGCACTTCTGCCTGATTCTGTAGACTAGAACTTGTCATATCTTCCCACCAAGGTACAAAGAGACGGGCAAATATAGGCTTCTGGGTCTGAAAAAAAAAAAAGAAAATAGATTAGTTAACATATCACATAGGCCCTGTCACAATTAGGAAGACTTATGTGGATCAAAACTATATTCAGAACAAATGATTTAAAAGTATTTTCAGTAATAAATTTTTAACCAGTTAATATAAAAATAAAAGAATCTATTTAAAATAAAACCTTATACCCGTGGTTATATTGCTTTATTTTTATATTTAAAAATTAAGTTACTCAAAATTCAAACCAAATGCCTAAAGTGAAGTCAACTTTCACACATGAGTGAGGAGACAAGCTGGACAGAAGTTAAACTAAGAGCTGATCGTTACAGGTTATGGGAAGGAGAAAGGATGGTCAAGGGTTAGGGGGGAAGCTCAGTCTACCTACACACAGTGGCAGGGAAAATTCAAATTTATTGGCCCAGTAGAGAATCTGCTGGCCCAAGAATAACTGGACATTTTTTAAACAAGTAATTTTCTGTTATATTTTAGATGTTGTTCTTCTGTTACAGAATGAGCCTTTAGTCATGCCTGTGTTTTTTGGCAAATATGTCTGAGAAAAATCCACCAGGTCTAGAAACTATTGTCTCCTATCTTGTGAAATAAAGTCAGAAAAAAAATATGACTATATTTACACTTGGGTCAGAGGATTCACTTTTCATTTGACTTGAACAAACAACTCAAAAGCATTCATCAGATGTTAAGCAAATACTCTAGAGTTGATCTAATTCAGTCAATAGCAATTGTGGATTTTTAATGAGTCTTCTTTTACCTACTAAAACCTATCAAAATATAGTAGATTCTATATTTATCAGAAGATTTTCCATAATGCACTACAAATTATCAAGCAAAACTGTAAACTTATTCACTTGTTTAAAATATACAATTTTTGTTATTTACAGTATCACTAGACACCTAATTCAATCTGTCTGGGGCTACGTTGTTTGTGATTGAAAGCCATTTCACATGGTGCAATAAGTAGTGATGATAAAGGACTTATGGTACTCCAAGTCCTAAAGCCTGTGGTATTAGAGCAGTGGTCATGCAAGTTCTGCCTAGGAAAATGTAGCTCCAATTTGGAATGCTTAAAATTGTTGCTTTTTTATCTATCTATGTGTAGGCCTCCTTCCTAATTAATATGAAGTAGACCCAGGTGTCTTGTGACTAAGTCCAATGGGAAAGGGTCAAACTTACTCAAGATGCATCACTCTTCCTGGAAAACAGTCACTTAATTCTCTTTGCCGATCACCAGCCCCTGGAAGTTGGGCCAATCACTATTCCACTAGTGGATGGTAGGTTCATAATGCTGATCCAGAAGCCAAATTTCAGACTAGCTGCAGATATAGTAAGAATCTGACCACCTGCACACCTATAGGTAGGATGTGTCTGATGAACTGCACATGCAGATAGTGATTCTCACTCAAAGCCAGCCCTTCACAACTGCTTCATTCTTGGCCCACAGGGCTAAATACACAATGCTAAATGAAGTGAATCCTGATTCTTAGCCTCTGAGAGAAGAAGGGAGTCATACTAGAAAAGGCGGGGTCTTTAAATCAAGTCACTTCAAATTTAAATCTCCACTTCACCATTTAACGAATTCTGTGACTTTGATCAAATTACATAACATTCTGACCACGAGTTTTCTTTTATGTGAAAATGACGACATATATCTCATAGAATTTTTGTGAGACAGAATTTTTTTTAGATATAGTAGGTATTTCATAAATGTTAGTTCCCTTTTCAAATTAGTAAAAATCATGTAAGTAACCCTATCAGAAATTGTCATGATGTGAGGCAGTCAAGAGACCGAGTCTGGTTTAACAGCTGATGTGGAGATTTGGAGGAGGGAGAGGAAAGAAGGCAACACATCTGAATCTTCTGTGGGATGCTTAAAAATACACATCATGGGACCACTTTCCAAATGGGCTATTCTCAGAAATATGGGGTAGATCTTATGTACTTGTAACTTGAAAACCCTTCCTGATTGATTCTGATGCATACCCCTAGAGAAGTACCACAGCTTTGGAAGCAGAATATGGTGAAGTGAACAGGAGTTACTATGTGAATACTTATAGAACAAAGAGGATTCATGCCTTGGCCCAGTTTCTACCTCCCATGATCATAGAGGTCCTTTCTTCTCCTTTTTGACTGACATTCACCATTACACCAATCATTACTTATCCTAGGGGAATCTGACCCCTCCAAGAGAAAAGTTTCAAAGCATCTTTCTAGACATTTGCCAAAATGTAGACAAAGCAATAATATGGCTGCCCGCTCATTTGAATAATTTCACAATAATAGAATATAGACACTTCTGTATGTTGTAAAATGTGAGCTAATATTTATTAAGCAACTACATGGAATAGGCCCCAGGGAAAGCACGTATTCACAAACTCCTTTGGGGTAGCTGTTATCAATATCCTTTATTCACAGTGAGGAAACTGAGGCACCTAAGTGTACCTAAGTATGTAACTTGTTCAAGTTCATATAAAAAGCTTTTTAGAGTGAATTGCAAGTACACTTTAGATGACTTCAAAATCTAAAAAGTCTGCAGTGGCACATGCTTGTAATCCCAGCAGCTCAGGAGGCTGAGGCAGGAGGATCGTAAGTTCAAAGCCAGCCTCAGCAAAAGCAAGGTGCTAAGCAACTCAGTGAGACCCTGTATCTAAATAAAATACAAAATAGGGCTGGAGATGTGGCTCAGTGGTCGAGTGTCCCTGAGTTTAATCCCTGGTACCAAAAATAAAAAATAAAAATAAATAAAAAGCACCTAAGCGCTCCTTCTGATGACAATAGTATCCTGAACTAGAATTTGTATGTAATTAGACATTCTATATTATTAGTTTCACAATGAATGAAGCAGTATTAGCATTCTGATTTCTAGTGTCAATGTTTTAAAGAGCCACGTGAGGGCCATTTTTATAACATAAAAAGGTAATAAAGGATGTGGTAGGTCTGAAGCTCCCAGGACCAAACAAATAAGTGATTTCCTAGGATCTCCCAGGTAGAGAAAACTTCAGACCCTGAATGCCTTAATAAAATAGCTTCTCACTTAAAAAATAAAATAGTTTATCTCTTTTCTTGCTATCTCCTTACCTGTCTTACTTTCTTCATTTAGTTACTAGTGATACACACAAACACACACACACACACACACACACACACACACACACAGGCAGCTAGAGAATGAAGCAGAGACAAACATTCCAGGTTCTGAAATGTCCAAGAACACAGATCCCCACATAGCATTCCATATTAATTCCTTGCATAGTCCCTATAATTGTCTTAAAATTTTATATAATAAAGATCTGTGTAGGTATTTAATGATTTCTCTACGTACAAAGTTTGTTCCATGCAATCTGGGATCTTTCTTTCTATGTTGTGAATATCATGATAATGACCAAGTGAGCAGAATTTAAGAATGATAGAGGAATGATTATGTTTCATAGTACCCAAGAAAAAGTAATAACTGTTAAAAGAAAAAAGGAGAAAGAGACAGAGAGTTTGGGACCAGGGAACTGAGGAGTAAGAAGGGCTTACAGATGTATGTTTGTAGGCAGAGAAGCAGAACCCAGCTGAGTAAAGATGGTGGGCTGAATCTAAGAGAGTGACCAGGGAGAAATGGAAGGAAAAAAAGAGAAACGGAGCCATTCACACTGACAGTGTTTTGTCATTAGATGTAGGCTTCAGGAAGAGCCAAGACAGACACTCAACCTCAGACTTGAGCACCTAGGGATACTCAGGCCATTCATTGATATGAAGCACATGCAGAGCGGCAGTTATAGGGAAGAGGATTATAATTTAAGTTTTGATAAGTTGAAGTTAATGTGCTATGGTGGACAGCCCCAGTGGAAATATCAGTAGTTAATGAATAGGGAATCTGAAGCTTAAGAAATTAAGTGTGGCAATTTAGACTTGGGAGTCATCAGCAAATCTCTACCTTCACTTTTCTCAAAACCTCCAAAGGTTATTGTTCTTGATTAACTGTTGATTATTCCTCAATACAGAGGTATGCTATGACTGTCCTATTGTCAATGTATATATTCCCTACCATAAAAAATACTAAGAAAGAAAAATATTCTACAGTTTGGGGTACATCTTCAGTGCAGCAGTACCCCATCACCACTGGAGTGGAGTAATGTTATGAAATTGCTTAGGTTTTATTCAATCTATTTTATGCAGTCATGCTTGAGGACGCAACATGGAACCTGGAAGTTAATTTTAGACTCCACGTCTAGTCCTCAGGGAAATTCTTACATCTCAGTGTGCTGCAAGCATCACCAGAATTTTGTCCCCTAACCATCTAGGAATGTGCCATAATAATAACTACTCCTCAGAAGCAGGAAGTTTAGGATGCCTGTTCAATAGTTGATCCAGACTGCTTGCATTTGAGTTCTCCTCCCCCATTTACTATTCATGTGACCTATTAATCGCCCATGTCAGGAGGAATTATTTATAGTACATACCTCATAGTGTTTATATGAGAATTAAGTGAAAATAACACATAGTGCTTGAACTATAGTGTACAAAAAGAGCTAAACAACCATTAGCTCTTGTTTTCAAAAAGGGCCAGGAATTATCACCATGCTTTGCTCATAGTACTATTCAATAAATTCTGGTTGAGTGAATTTACAGAGCATTTACCCCTTTTGCAGAACTGAACACGATGATGGTAGCATTCTGGGTAAATTCCATATAGTACCTATAGTGTTGCTGAATAGTGTGAAATAATCAAAATATTATTTAACCTCCAATGAAGTGAAAAACCAGTATTATACTGGGATAGGTTAGTAGATATTAATATTCCTAAAATAAATGTTTTGGGGTTCCCTATTTCATAAATGTATAAGCCTAGCTTCATATGATATAACTGGTTTCTAGTATACTCAGGTATGCACTGCTTACACATTGCACATTTTAAAAATAGAGTATCAAAACTATTGCTAAGAGTGGTATTACATCACAGTCCTTATACAGAGAAGTGCGTGTGCATGTGTGTGTGTGTGTTTGTGTGTGTGACATTTATCAAACAGGTACTTCCTGGGCTACCATTTCTGTTATACAAAAAACTAGTAAACAAACAGCCTTTAAAATGATTGAATAACCAGCCTAAATGTACAGTAGCAAACAAGGTGGATAGAGGAATGACCATAATAGTCAAAGAAGTGAATTTCAAATTATATAGAGTTATGACAGAAAAAATAGAAATAGATATTTTGAAAATCTAAGATGGAAGCCATTCTTATCCATGACTTGACTCTGTCCTGTGATTACTAGTAGCCATTATGTGTTAGGCAGATACTCTGTGCCAGGTATACTTAACATGTATCATAACAATGGCTTTGTGTCTTGCAATAACTATATGATAGATTCTGTTACCATCACAGTTTTAGATATGGAAAAACAAGAAACAGAGTGAAGAAAATTATAGTAACAACTTGCCTCACATTATATAGATAGAAACTGAGGAAACCAAGACTTGACCCCAGATACTCTGACTCTAGCTCTCATGCCTAACCTGCACACCAGTGTGGGCAAAATCCTTCTCAGTTCATGAATCTCTTCACACATTTGTTACCTTGTTTCAATCTGTGAAATCAGCCTGCAAGGTCAGTATTATATCAGAGTATATAAGTTGCACAGAGCCACACAGGTGAAGGTGACAGGGCTCAGATAAGAACCCCAGTCCTCTCTCTTGACATCCTACAACTTTTCTTTCCATTTCTAGCCTAGTACCTGGCAGCTCTCAGGAGTTTGTAAGTCAGTAGGGCCATCTTGGTTCAGCAGGCAATGACTATAGTACAGATTGAAGATGGCCAACTAGTGAGTACAGTGTGCAAAGGATCAGCACATTGATCTGTGGAGTTATAACTGGGGAAATGAAGGACACGTGGGAACTGTCAGCAGAGCTCCTTTCTAAATTCGTGACATAAGTTGATGTCGCACAGTGTTGTGGAAAACACTAGATTAGTGTCAAAAGGCAAAATCCCTAGACTCCCTTGGAGTGGGAATGGCAATACCTTATAAATTCTTCATTAACAAATGAGGGGTGATATCTGACATATTTACCTCTGAGTTATTGTGGAAATGAAACAAGATGATTTATAATTCCAAAAACCTTGCACTCATATATCATCAGATTTATGATAAGCACTGAGTAAATACTTCTGGAATAAATAAGCGAATAAGTGGCTGTGATATGGATCAGAGTGTAACTTTTAAGTGTGCAGGTAGTATATTCATATCAATACACAAATAATACAGCATATGTTCTTATATCTCATTCATTTGTATCCCTACCACAGACATTTTTCCAGACTCTAAAATTTATGTTTATAGAATTGAATCAAATTGAACATATTTTATGCTTATAATTCTTCAGTCTTTTAACTTTAACATTCTAGAAATATCCCTAAAGGGGAAAAATACCTGACAATTAGCTATGGGAGCACAAATAGAAATTTATGTCACTTTGCCAGTTTCAGATAAACCATTATCTCCCAGTTACATTCATTTATTTAATATGTGTTTATTGAAGTCTTGAAATATGAATGGTACCATGCTAGAAGTTTTAGGAACTCAAAGATTAATTATACATTTCTGCTTCCCTCATCTGTCTTATAATCCAATAAGAGGGGTGAAGCATGATATATAGAGAGGGGATACATGCTTTGAAATGGGAATGGATAAAATGCACTGAGAATTTAAAAGTTATAGAGATCACTACAAGAGAATGAGGTCAGGGAGACAAGAGAACATTTAAACTGGACCACAAAGTGTCCAGAGACTGATTTGTAGCATTTCCAAAAAAATAAGCAGAATGAGGTACTATCTGGGTTAAAGATAGGATGGAGTGGACCTGTACACCTCAGGATGACTTTGCTGGAGCCTTTTCCAGTGCCCTGGAATCAAGGAATTCCAGGATCTGAAACTGAGTGCTAAAGCCAGCAAAGTCCCAGGTGCAACAGCAAGAATTGATCATCCTAATGTGCATTGAGGACTGTGAGATCTTAGCTAACTCAGAGTATTCAGCTGTAAATACAAAAACATTTTGGTACTTAAATAGATAAAGTTTACATTTTTAACTACAAACCACTTCCCCTATTTTAGGTTCCATCTATTTTAAGTTATTCTCCACCACCCCCACCATCCCCTTGCCTTTAATTTCAGCACTTACAAGTTCTAACCTCTACTTCCTCAGTCACCAGGAAAATACATATCAATGGCGCTCTGGCTTCCTCTGCCAGAGAAGTAGGTCAGCAGTTAGCTATTGAATTCAACCACAGCATTTGTAATTGGAGAACTGAGTTCCGATCTTTTTACTGAGGTTAACCTTGAGCAAGTCACAGTCTTTCTCTAAGCACCAGCTTCTTTGTCTCTGTGTTTGAATATAAGATACGTAAACTTTAGAAGATGTTAGGCAGCTGTGTGTCTATTAATATTCAAAGGTGCACAAATATCCCCTAAGATGAATGTGGGATTGGACCCAGAATGGAAATATGTAGCCACACATTGAAGTAGTTGGAAAGCATGCCCGTGAGGAGAGTGGAGTTACCTACTGAACTTCTACAACCACACAGGAAAAGAACATCAGAGTGATTGCAGAAAACAATAGAGAAAATGGGCAGCTACAATTTCAGGCAGATGTCACAGACTCAGGACTTCGCCAGTTCAGGACAGTCCTATCTGGGCTTTCTATCCCTCCTTCAGTAGAGACTTCAGTAGAACATAGGTACATATTCCCTTCTTATCTGCAGGGGATATGTTCCAAGACCCCTAGCAGATGGCTAAAACTGTTGTTACTGTATACATACTTAAAGTTTAATAAATAAAGTTTAAAATAAACTTTATAAAGTTTAATTTATAAATTAAGCATAGTAATAATTAACAATAACATACAAAAATACAATTATAGTAATTTACTATTATAAGAGTTATGTGAATGTGATCTCTCTCTCTCCCTCCCTCTCTCTCTCTCTCTCTCTCTCTCTCTCTTTGTACTTATTGCATTTTCACCTTTTCTTCTTGAAGCACTTCATGGCTTCTCTTTGGCATATTCAAATAGCGGGCATCACCATGCTTGTGCTTTGTGGCCATTATTAAATAAGGGTTGCTTGAACACAGGCACTGTGATACCACAACAGTTAATCTGATAACAAGACAGTTACTAAGTGACCAACAGGCATGTGGATACATTGCACAGAAGGATGATTCACTTCCCATGTCGGGTAAAGTAGGACTATGTGGATTTCATCATATTATTCAGAAGGGTGTGCAATTTTAAACCTCTGAGTTGTTTATTTTGGGAATTTTTCATTTAGTATTTTCAGATTGCAATTGACCCAAGTAACTGAAATGAAGAAAATGAAACCACAGGAAGCAAATGGTGAACATGGGGGGACTCCTGCAACTGTATTGACTAGCAGGGATGAGACAGGCATAGTCTCTTTTCTAAATTAGTATTCAATAAGTCTTCTTAAACATAGCAAAAATATAGAAAACACCTAAAACAAAGGTCAGATTAATGAGTATGTGACCACTTAGTTAAACCAGTACCCAGGTCTGAAGTTAAAACTATTTTAGCCCCACTAAAACTTTCAGTATAACTAATCACAGGCCCTCTCTCCCACTAAAGACCTGCCAGGCCAGTGTCCTCTTGACTTTTTTGGCAATCATTTTCTTATTTTCAAATTTATCATTCAAATTATGGTTATACGGAACAGAGTTTAGTAATGCATGGAGCTTTGTTTTCCATGCCATTGAAGTCTCTTTTAATCCACAGGCCTCCTCTCTTTCCCTCCCCTCCTCTCTCTGAAACTGGAATATGTATATGTCTATGCAGTGTTGCCCACAGTCTGAATTTGGCTGATTGCATCCTTATGGTGTAGTTTAATATGCTCCTCTGTCCCTTATCTTCATTGTAATTTGTTCCTGGTAGAAAGACTATTTCAAGAATGGTGTCATTTTATTCTATCAGGTGGCACATAGCATTCACTCTTCTTTTGTGTGAGATTCTGTCATAGTATCAGCTTTCAATTCACAGTGCCCAGATCTCTTAATTGATTAAGGATCTCTGGCTTAGGCACAGCCTATCATTATTTCTTTCTTTATTATCCCGAATGGGTCTATAAAGAGAAATTCCTTCTTACCTATTCTTTAGCTATTCAGGGACACAATTTATATAAGAAAAGCCAGAAATTTGTTGGATGTCTTCCTTTCATCACTTGGTTAGGCTCTTCATCTAGATCTTGGCAGACACATGTCCTATTTTGAATGCTAATGTATGGGTGTGGAGTAAACTCACAAATATTAAATGCAAATAAAAAACTGCATCTTGAAATACATATAATATATATTCTTACATATTTGTATGTTTTTTCCCCTAGGGAATTTGGAAAGATAGTCCTTCATTCTCTACTTATTTTTTATTCCATATTATCATCCAGGAGAGATCATATCTAATCCATTTGTATTTTTAAAATGTTGTTCATATTAATGCTTTTATCCCTTTCTGTTTCAAAGGTTATGTTCAAATACAATATTTAGCTTTTTAGTCATTGGGAAACCCTCATATTCTCAGGACATTTAGAGAACCCTGGCCTGGCAGGTCTCCTTTGTTCAAGTCACTCTTTGATTCTTTGGGATGAGCCCATTAGTAGCAGAAGATGGAATTTTTCCAGGGTAGATGGGCCAAGGGCAGCTTTTGATAAATGATTGGAGAAACTGCTCTTGCTTCCTGAGCTAGAAACAAAAGAACAGAGGGACCAATGATGAATAAAGAAAATAGCCAAGAGGAATTGCTGAGAGAATCATCGCAAGTGTAATCGCTTCCTTCACTGGAATGTCCATTCTTCACTTTTTGATCACTAAGAAAATGGTTTTTAAAGCTATATTGTTTAATTTTTCTTAAAACCCAGGTATAACATTTTATGATCAGAAAGTTGCCATAAGTGGCAGCTTTGACCATTGTTTCCTATAACTTTTTGATCACTAAAAAATGATGAAGTTATAGCAGTACACGAGGCAAATACTTCCTTTGATAGGTAGGTGAGCCATCCTTGCCTTATTGTATTCTAAGTCCTTGATCTGGCTTTTAAAATGCTGAATCTACCTACTTGATAATCAGATATCTATTCAGAATTTAGCAATATAGAACCCTTCAAAAAAAAAAAAAAAAGACTCAATGTTTTCTTGGAAGATGTGAAATCTACCAAAATAACACTTCATGGGAAGTGACAGAAGGACTCTGAAAATTAAGACTTTCATAAGCATCAAAAACATATGTTTTACAACTACTGCACATAGAGATTTTGCTTCTCTTTGTGGCCACTGGTGATTTTCATGATTTCCCTTCATATACCTCCTTGAATGCATTTTTCTCATAAGAGAGTCACACCTTAATGAATGTCTCCTACAAGTGGTTTCTAATTTGGAGAACTTTGTTCACAACACATTGTTCCCAATTATGGTGCCACTTTCATGTAGGTCCCTCAGCTTGGCTTCCAGCCAAGTTGTTAGGTGAAATTAGGCCCAGAAAATCGGATTATTACATCTCAAGGGAAACAACCCATGAGCAGCAGATGATTGCTCATCTCCTCGCTACTTACTGGTGTTGAGGTGTTGATAGTTGCAAAGCCAATTTGTTAACAATTAGTGCTCATTAGAATCATTTCCTGTTATCGATTCTAAACATTTGACAAAGCACTTTTAGGAAATTGGACCCCAAAACATAGCAATACGTAAGTGTTGAGCAATTAAAAATCTTCAAGATCCAGTGTAATTCCTAACCAGAGTCATCAGTTTCCAAGTAATTATTTTTGCTTTCAAACCCACCTGCTATCCTGTCCAGTTTAAAGATGTGCTGGAACAAGGACATACTTCTTAATTAGCAGAGGTTGTAGATAAAGCAGTGTGGAAACAAAAGGAATTTTCTTTTATTATCTGCTTTGGCTATTTGTAGTATTTCTTTAAGGGACAAAAACTGCCAGCTTGCAATACAATTTAAGTACTTCTGAGAGTGTGAAATTAAATGTATTACTTCTATTATCTAAACATCTAAGCTTAGTTTATAAGTCTTTCACCTTTTCACATTATGAATGCTAAATATAGAATCTTAAATGGCATCACTGCATTACATTCGAATTTAAATATTGCCATTGTCAGCTTTCTGAAATATTATATATGACTTTAATAAAATTAGCATAAATACCATATGCATTTGAAATTTTTCTCAGAAAAAGCATTATATTTATCTATTTTTTAAATATAGATCTACATGCATTGCAGTGCTACAAATTTATATTCAACAGAAATGCCCTTATTATCTAATTAAAATATTTATTATCTGTATAGTATCATCTACTCATACCTGCTTAAATGTTCTTTATTTAGACTATGTTTTCTCTCCTTCTTAGTAAGTAACAGTGTTTGTATGAACTAATTATTTATTTTTGTAGGATCAGAATTAGAAATGAATGAAACCCCCACCTCTTTTTCCTTTCTCATATTACCCCCCAATTTTTTTTTGGCTTCTAGGTTTATTTTGCAAATTTCAGTAATTGCACCTATTCATTTCTCTCTAGATTTTATAATGCTGAAAATATTTTTCTCATTGTTGAAACCATGGAGATGTGAACTAAGTCCATTTCTATTTCTGAATTTCTTACAAAACTGTTATCAATGGAGAAATTAAGTGTGTGCTCTTTTTTGAAATGCCCTGTGCTCAACCCCTCTATCCTTAATAAACAGAGATGGTATTGACACAAGTGAATTTTGTTTAACCACACTACATTTGCTTCTTAATTAGTGAATATTCATCTGTCATCAGCAGCAGCTATGACACCCCTCCCTGCTAACATGTTCTGTCATAAATAATCAATGAGGCACTATTAATATTCATGAGCTGGAATCTGTGTAGTCATGTGCACTGATGCAGAGACAGGGGGAGTGTTGCCATGAACTGACTGGAAACTCTGTGTGTGTATCCGTGAGTGCAAGATACTTAGGGAAAGCGAAGAAGAGCATGCTGCTACACACCACCCTGGCTCATGCTTCCAGCTAACAGCGGTTTGTCTGTGTTTCTGGACTGAAGTGACTGATGAAAAACAGTAGTCAAGTCTGGAGGGTGATTCCCTTTCAGTTCACTTGCCTTTCAGTTCTGGGGAAATTAGAAGATTTGCTCTCTCTCTCTGCTTCTTAGAATGGGCTGCAATTTGTGCACTTTTCAGAAAAGAGAGGAACACTACAAACTGCTCTATGAAGTTTCCCAGGTGAGTGCAGGTCTAATACCAGCAACTAAATAGCCAGGCTTTGTGTTTGTCTGAGAGGTAGTAAATGAATTCTGGCTAGCTTTATTTTATTTTATTTTTGTTTTTATTTTGGCTTTCAGTACATTTCAAAATTGAGGGCAGATGTGCTGGTTTGGGGCTTTTTATTTTGGGTTTGGGTGGCAGTTTTCAGTTTCCTTGCCACTCCCCCTTCAGATGACTTCCTGTGGGATTCTTTTTAACATTTTGTGTATCTGCTGCCAAGATGTCAGTCAAGTGAGAGGAGTAAAACTGAGATCCATCTCTGTAATACTTTGAGATACCTCTTTCATTTTGGAATAGTGTTGACATTTGAAAATCAGTTGTATCTTTGTCTGCATAAATATTGGGATTTAATAGGTCTATGATCTCAGTTATTTTGAATAGACAGGAAAAGTTTCTTGCCAAATCTTGTTAGCCAGAGGAAATTATTTGATTAATTAGGAATTTTTGCTTTGGTTTAAGAGGAAGACCTGGTATTTTGTGTGTGTGTGTGTGTGTGTGTGTTAAAAAAGAAAAAAAAATATTTGACATGTCTTGGCTTAAAAAAGAGACGAAGAAATATTTTTACTACTTGATCTTGGATCCTTTTTTAAAAAAAAATTTTGCCTGCTTAGCCCTGAAAATTAAATTCTAAGAGCTTATTATAGTATCTATATGTGACCTAGGAAAAAGTATATTAGTTTATATATTTCTTTAATGTGTATCTGGGGACTTTTCAGAATAAAAATAAGAAAGTCATATACACAGCTTTCATAGTTTTAATAGAATTCTGTTAATTTACCATTGTATTTGAGCAGGTTCCCTTGGGAGTAAATGCTCAAGTACAAACGTCTTGTCAGGCAAAATAAAGTTTATTTCCCCTTCTTCCAGTTTGTTCCAGATGTGACACTACTACTTTTGTTTATAGACAATATTTCTGGTAAAAGATGATGTTTGGGATGTTGGTGGTCTGTGGCCCAGCAGTAGCCAAGTGCCCACTGCCTCCTGGTTCCCTCAGATTCCCCCTGACGTGATTCATTTCACAGTGGGCTAATTACAAAGTGGATTTGCTACACATGAAACAGCCTCCTCAGTTGCAATGTTAATGCACATTTTCATGGTAATGTGATCAGAGGCTCATTAGCCAGTTTCCAAAATGATCCTCTGCATTAATTAAATATAAAAATGACTCCTTTATCACCATAGAGAGGAAAAAGAAGATTAACATTGTTAATTACACCAGGGGCAATACCGTTTGCTTCTTTTATTATTATTTTTTACTACGAAGTTGCAAGGATGGGCTAAAATAATATTCATTTTCTGGATAAGCTCTCATCCACTTTGATTCATGAAAACAGTCTCTAGGTGGAACACTTTCCTTTAGTTTGCTTGTTGGAGTTTGAGTTCTAGTATTGTTTTTCTTTGGGTGGTCAAGGAGCAAGGAAGTAGATTCATGAATCTATTTTTTCCCTATAAATTACTAAATGATATAAAAGTATAATATGGCAGAGGTGATAGCTGGCAACCTCCAACCCCAGCATTATGCCTAGGTTAAGCTGTTTATATTCTAGTAAGAAATCAAATAGGATTACTGCATTCTGAAAGGACCACTGTATTTGCTAAGGCACAGGAGCCTTTGTTATGGATTTTTAAAATGCTTGTCTGTGAGTTTTGCCTTCAAGTGCTTCCTAAATCTTGAGAAAATAGATAAGCCATACTCTTTATTGCCTCTACCTGTACTCCTCCATATATTTATTTTATTTTCTCTACCACTGAGTTGCAGTACTTATGATCTTTAATAAAGGGGGTGAAAAATGAAGTATTAGCTTCCATTTAACTGGTTTTTATTAGATAAGTTAAAAGCCCAGCTTAAAGGTCTTGCATGTACTTTCCAAGAGGATCCCTCCCACAGTTTGTCCCCAGCTTTGCCTTCTATTTTATTGAGTTAATGGAATAGATAAGATATCAAAGGAAACCAGTGATAGGCTCATATAATACACTGGAGCCCCGTGTGGTGCTGCAAACTAGTTTCTATTTTTATTGGGAGGAAAGGCATCTCAGAACACACATGAAAGTGAACAAGTTCTTAACCAGGTGTTCAGGAGGGCACATAGCTGCCCCTGTAAGAGAGTATTCTGTTTACAAAAGTGACTTGAGATTGGAAGGCTGAGTATTTCTAGCTGGTATATTAAAACAGATTAGCTCACACAAATATGAACACCTGATTGCCCAAATCCTATGCATTTAACACTTGTAATTCTCAAACCACCTGCATTTTTGTTTCTTTGGTTATTTTTTCTTAAGAGCTTAGGCAAATCAAAGTTTAGCAGGGAATGTGATAATGCAAAACTAGCGGTGGCTATTAAATGCATGCCCAACAGTAAAACGTTTATTTCTTTATAATAGAATCATTATGATGTTGAACTTTGCCACATTTTCTTTCTAGATTTAGTGACCTGGTAACACAGGCCAACTAGAATACAGTTTCAGGTTTATAACTGCAGTAAACAAAAGCAAATGTGTTCACTGAGGAATCTGATGAAACAGAATGATGTGCTTGAGGTGTGAAATGAGGTCAAGTTTTTATTTTTTGGTTTTTTCTTTTTGTTTGTTTCTTTTTTTGTCTTTTGCTACTATGGAGGAGCTGAGACTTTCAATTGGCAGAAGAAATGGAATGTTGCCCTCAGACAATTATTTTCAGCTGGAACTGGGCCAATGAGTGTCCAATATGAACCCAGATGCAAGAATCCAGGGTTTGGGGAGATTTAGTAACCTTCCCACCAAATAGTCTTCATGCCTCTTTATGCATCTATTAACTTTTACATGTGCCAGGAAAGGAACTATTTTCTGCAATGATTTATTTTATTCAAAGTAGGTTATTTATTAACCTCTTAAGAATTAATAAGTGGGTAATTTGAACAGTGCCCTTCTATTGACATGAACTGAATTGCCTGTTTCATATTAATCTGATTAAATAACCACCTGGACCAAAAGAGCTACTTGTAAGGCATTTCTAACCTAATAACAGATTTACTTCGGAGTGAGATGTTATAATAAATTCCCTAATCTAATGACTTCTTGGCCTGATTTTTCTTAGAGATGAAATGTAACTTTTTGATTGATTCTGTGATAAAAGTTATCAATGGGATGTTTGTTGGTGTTAAATAGTGTGTAAAAGCAGGGGCAAATATTTAAAAGTTCATGCTGTTAACAGAAAAGTGTTTATAGGATTTCATTTAAATCCTATAATATAATAAGGCAGGATTCTGTTCTAATTCACTTGCCAAATTAGAGAAAGGAAATTAATTTGCTTTCAATCTCAGCAAAGCAAAAGTAGCACAGTGCTGATTCTCCAGGCCATGTCACTGCTGGGAGTCTGTTCTCTTCTTGTGAACACTGTGGCACAAGCAGAGATGATTTATTAATTTGAATGTTTGTGCACAGCTCAGAGGGCTGCCCACCATCTGCATCCATGAATCAGTATCATCAGCTGGAACAGAACCTGTATTCATGGTAACTACCACATTGGCAGCAGCTGACAGAGAGCACTTATGGTATCCTGGCACGGCACTGGGTACTCTTGCCCACAGCATCAGCTTTTTTATTCCTTATAAAAACTCTTTATCAGTAAGGAGTTGTATAATCCCTTCCCCTAATTTCTACATATGTGAATGTCAATTCTATTGACAGTGTTCTTTGAATCTTATATAATTTCCTTTCTCTAGATACCATCCTAGATCATTGAGAAATTCATATTGTCTTGTACCATGGAAGCCCAATTCAGCATCTCAACCTCTGTCCCCAAACGCCATGTTTCCCCCCACATTTCTTAGCTAGTGAAGGTCTCACCCTACTGGTTTTCAAGAAAATTCAGAACCAATGAGTGGAAATGGACACTTCTGTTTCTGCATCCACACATATAGCTTTCCTGGTTAGTTTTCTTCTTCTCATTCTCAGGCCTCAGTTTCTGCCTTCTCTCCACCATGGATCCTTCAATAACTTGCTCTGAAAGCATGCTGAGAACTTTCCCCTTCAGTTTGTTAGTAGTCTCGTCCACCCTGATTGCTGCTGCTGTAATAATTTTCTATAAAGTGTTTAATGACTTTTGATTCCTATAAAATGAAATAAAAATTTCTTATTCCAGTATTCAAGGCCCTACTTGGCTGACTGTAGATGCCCATACAATTTTCTGTCTCCCCATTCTTATCCTTATCCTTCCAGATCTTTCTCTGTTTTGCTTTCTCTTTTCTCTTTAAGTCAGCATTACAACTTGTTATTTCCTTTTCTTAAATTTCTGTGGAACACTCTCTATATCCACCTCCACGATTACTTTTTTTCTGCAACTAATTATTCAGATGGCTCCTTGGGCAGAGAAACTTCAGCAATTATTGATGAACAAAATAAGTAGACTCTCCCACATTGGGATTCTGGTAACCTTGATTTGCATGTTTTAGAGCTTCTTTTTCACATTTGTCTGCCATGTAGTATAGTCAGTTGTGAATGACTGAATGTAAGCATCTGGAAGTCAGTTCAGGTGTTCCTTTGCTCTTAGCAGTTTCTCAAGATCCACACAGTGCCTTGCTCACCCACAGGCTCTTTGCAAGTAAGTGTCTCATGAACAGTTTCTGAAAAGGGCCATATCATTGCCTTCCTCTCTGCCCCATACCTAGCAGTTTATTAGCACTTTGTGCATGAAGTTGAAGGTTCAATTAGATGTTTTTCAGTCTCAGAAATTTATCATGGGAATTAGGTCACTAATAATGGGGTTAGGATATAAAAGTAGGCAGAGAGAGAGAATGTGAGACAGAGACAGACAGGCAGAGAAGGCTTTGAGCTGGGAGCTTGGATTTTGGTGGTTCACCACATCTGGGAGGCTCAGACCCACCTAAAGAAACAGAAACATCTGAGAAATAAAGCAGAAGGATCATAAGAAAGAGAAGCCTAAAAAACAAGTAGCAGACCCTGAGAGAATGACCTCTTTCCCCATATCTAATACACTCCCATAATAAACTCCCATTTTATTTGCTTGACTAAGCTATCTTTCCCTACAACCAGAAGAGAGGTGAAGACACATAACAACATACTATGTCTAACAGATTATGTCTTGCTTTTGTTGACCACCTATCAGGTGCCTTAAACTCTAGACATGTGATTCAGTTGAATGAATTTTCAACAAACTTTGACTTCTTCATATGTGGAAAGTCCTAAATTTTGTTATGATGAACACAAAGACAAATACAACAGTCTTTGCTTTTGAAAAACCCACAGTCTAGCATCAGAGGAGAGATACATAAGCAAAGATTTTCCGGGTAATATGGTAAGTGAAGCATTAAATAAATATAAGTTGATGGGTGTCTATGGGAGTGCAAATGAACATGATGGCAGCTTGGGAATGGAGAGGAAAAGGCAGAGGAAACCAAAAAGATAGAATGGCAAAAAGATCCATTGACGTGGCAAATAGGTGCTACATGGGAATGGATTTGTGGTGGGGAACTATAAGCAGTAAGTGTTATGAAAGCAGAAAGTGGGAAGGAGGCTCCACAGACATGGCCTGAGAGTGGATAATACCACACCTTAGAGGGTCTCTCATGCTGATTTTAAGTTTTTGTTTGTAGTTTGTTCTCTTTTTTTTGTTTGTTTTGTTTTTGTTTTATTAAACAGAAAAAGCGCTCTGATAAGTGGTTACAATGTGGATTTGTTGTGGTGTGTGTTGTGGGTGGGTGGGGATGGTGTAGGAAGCCAAGACAATGAAAAGCAATATCAATTGGGAGGCTATTGCAAAGGGTATGTTAATCTTAGAATTCAAAGAAAGGGCCAAATTGAGACCCCCGAGGACATAAATTCAGTAGGTTTCTGGCATGTGAGATTGAGTAGATGTAGTGAAGTTTACAGAGAGAAGAAATGACGAGAGGGGGGTGAGTTCTGGAAAGAACAGGAAGGCTGTTAATGCCATTTCAGGGCTATCTAGGCAATGTTCATCAGACAATTGAACCATGAATCTTCAAAACAGAAACCTGGCATATGTGTGTCTGTTGGAGGAGATCATTAGGCCAATGTAAAAAATGGGAAGAATTGAAAAGTGAGAAGTTGCAAGCCACAGATAAAATATTGAGAAACAGGCAAAGGAGAAGAAAGGAAGACGAAAAATTGAATTTGTTACAGAGCTAGGAGAATAAGCAGAAAGTTATAGGATAAGCCCAGAGAAGAGAGTTTTAGAAAGGTAATGGCTATTACAGCCAGGTATATTGGAGTAACTAAGAACTAAAGAACCACAATATCTTTTTTTTTTAATCTTTTTTTTTTAGTTGTAGTCAGACACAATACCTTTACTTTATTTATTTATTTTTTTTTATGTGGTGCTGAGGATCAAACCCAGGGCCTTGCACATGCTAGGCGAGTGCTCTACCACTGAGCCACAATCCCAGCCCAAGAACTACAATACCTTTACATTTGAAAATATGTGATGCGCTACCAGATTCCTCTTTGGGAAGAACTGGCCCCGGGTGCTAGGAGCATGTGCAGGGAAAGACTTTAATTCTTACTTTTTGTGGACTATGGTAGTCAGAGAACCCCTCACCTGAGTTCATTCCCTTCCTGAGAAGTTCACCTCCAATGACGGATTGATACAAGGATAAAAGGGTCTGGCCATCTTAGCCTCACTTGGGACTCTGAGTGTCAATTCAAACTCAAGAGCCCCAGGGCCATTGATGGGCATGTCTCATAGTTAGTTCACTCTTCCTCTGTCCAATCCTACTTTCTTCTTCTCCCTTGCAAAATAACAAAGACTTCTTAGTAAACATCTTGCATCCTCTACTCTCAGAGTTGGCTTCCTAGACAACATAACCTGGTGATGATTACAAAGCATTTCAGCACAGAAATGTGAAAAAAAATAATCCAGAAGTGTCTGGAGTTGAAGCAGAGATTGACTGCATTTTTCCAGAAATTGAGATATGACAGGTTATCAACAATGGAGTTTCTGCTAACATTAGAGTATAACTTTTCTTAATCTTTTTTTAATACAAAAATACTAAAAATGTGTGAACATTAAAAATTTATATTCACTTTTCCTTTAAAATCATTAGAATATATACTTAATCTTTTTTAGATTCTTATGATTTATTTAATTGATTTAGACATAGGAGAAGATAATCCATCTGTAACTACACAACTAGACAAAAAACTGCAGGAAAATATTTTCCCTGCTCCATATTATATGAAAGGGAGACACGTTAGTAGTTACATTGAGATCTTGAACTCTTCAATTTACCTGATTTTGTTTTTTTAGGAAATAAGATATCTGACAAGAAATTTCTATTTTTCTTTCTTCCTTCCTTTATTCCTTTCTTTCTTTGTATTTTATTATTTATTTATTTATTTATTTACTTTTGGATTAGAGATTGAGCCCGGAGGCATTTTACCACTCAGCCACAATCCCAGCCCTATCTATTCACTAATTTATTTACTGAGAGACAGGGCCTCCCTAATTGCTGGGGCTGGCCTGGAACTTGCAGTCCACTGCCCCAATCTTCCAAGTCACTGGAATTACAGGCATGTGCCACTGTGCCCAGCTAAGAAAATTCTTTAATTTTAATTTATGTTGAAAATACTTTTCAAAAACACATGCTCTAATTTACATAATTACTAAACAAAAGCGCATTGGTTATTTTCAGTCAGGTTAGATGGTAACAAGTGAACCAAATATCTTTAGCAAACATTAGTTTCTTAACTTTACAAGAGTTATTAAGCAAGTATGAAGATTAATTGATAGTGAAAAATCCCTCCACAACAGTCAATCACCGTCCAGTACATTCATTTTACATAAGTAGATTTTCACATATTGAATTTTCACAAGTCATTTAGTAGGTATTCAATCAATCTTATTAAATGATTGAGAAAGGCACCAGAATTAAATCACTAGGTACTCAAGAAGAGGCTTCCAGGCTGTGGCTCCGTGACAGAACTGTACTCTTGAAATGCTTATAATTCATGGGGGGAAAGTGAGTTTGGTATCTAGAACAGGGGTTGCCTCAATCATTTCAGCTTTCACAGACAATGTTTTCCTCTTTTTCCATCCTAGACGTCAACCTTAAGAATTTTAGACATTATTCTTAAGAAACTGGGACTCATGTGGATTTAGGTATCACTGGGTAGTAATTTTGTCTACACATTTACAATTCTTGATAATTCAAGTGCAGCTGTGTTTTTCATATCTAAACACAGCATTTCCAAAGTCATCAATATAACCTGTTCCATCTTTATCTCCTTCCAGCTGTACTCATGACTTCTCTCCTCATTCTAACTCTCCCAATGTGCAATACCAGCTTCAAAAGAGTTATTATGAAGAGTTCATTGTTTCTGTCAACAAATTGCTCAAAAGGTAGCAGCCTCGTATTCTCCTGTGTTTTGACATCTAACATCTAATTGCTAATCTGTGCCATTCTGTAACAAGCTGTAAATCTTGCTTTATGGTTGTCTGGATCCTTGTAAAGCTTTCTCCCTCCACCCCTTCTGCTTTTTTGTAGCTTTATAGAAACATTGTAGGAAACTGTTTGGAAACTGGCTCTCATTTAAGTAGAAGCTGGATGTTTTTCTGAAGTAAACTTTCTCACTCCCAAGCCATTTGATTTTCTGTTTCAGGTATCTTTATTTAAAAAAAAATAAAAATAAAAAAGACTCTTTTCAAGGATATGTGAACAGAGAATCTTTAAAACAGTATGGTTTTAAAAAATAATAAATACATAGATGAAAGATCACTGTTATAAGCAGTGATAATGTTTTCCTAAAGTGTAATCTTAGTAGAATGCAGAGGTTATATTTTCTAAAGAAAAGAAAGTTTGAAAAAGTGTGTATCCCATTGAATAACTGTAAATAATCACACTTGCTTTGTGCTTAGGTCTCTGGTAGATAGTAATACAGGATTAAAAGGAAGTATAAACTCAATCTAATCTTGAAGGAATGTGTCATCACAAAGCAATTAGAAGAAAAATTTAAAAATGTGTGACCATAATAAGGGACACTGCAGAGAAAGAACAATTCTGTATGGGCAAGGGTTGTCTAGGGGACTTTATGGAACAGCTTAACTGTGACTCTTATTTGGAATGCGCTTGATCAAGAGCAAGAAAAATTTCTTAATGCAGTATGATACTGTATATTCATTCAGTCAAAAGTAAGTATTTGGTGTCCAGGATATATTGTAAAAGCAAAGTCATAGAAAGATGACTTTGTGGAAAATTAGAAGAAAAGCCTTACTAAACTAGAATATGGGATGTGTATCATTGTTGAAGTTCTTGATCTCCATGCAAAAATGAATGAACTTGGTGCCCTCATCACCACAGGACACTGTACACTCTAAGGATGCAATCATATTGAGCCTGAGGTCAATTTGTATCATAGAATATGTATAAATATTGTTTTCTTGGCACTTTACTTAAAAGAACACAGTCATGTTAAGTTGACCTGTGGTCAATAGTTTGCCATTCAATCCATGAGCATGCTGTGTAAGTCCTTAGTGACTCATATTTGTTATGCTTGAAGACAGTTTTGCCTAAGTAAGTATGTACCTCAATGTTAAGACAACATGGGAAATAAGGGAAATGTTCACTAACTTAACACATGAGGTGTTACTGAGCCATAAGTAGTACTAAATACCGTGCATGGTATAGTTCATAGGAACAGGACTGTGCACAAGAAAACAACAACGAAAACAGAAGCTTTCAAATCTATCAACAATGCCACTTATTCCCTCTCTCAATGTGATTTATTTAACATCATCAGCCTACATTTAATAGATTAATACCCACCTAAGAGTGTTTTATGGTTAAGTGAGAGAATATATTTAAAGACTAGAACACATTACAAGCATGCCATGAATAACAACTTTTATAGTTATGATCTTATTTCAATATAATAATGACCCTATGAGATAAGTAACATCATTCCCACTCTGCAGATGAGAAGACTAAGACACAAGTGATCAAGTGACAAATTAAAAATCAGTAAGAAGAACACATGGAATTCAGACCAGAATCTGCCAAATGCTAATATCCATGTTCATTTTATTAGAATTTCAATATTTCATTCCCTTTGAGTGCTCCATACTTATCCACTAAATTGATCCAGAAATACTGAGCTCCTGGTATATAGCAGGTACTCAGTAAATAGCTGATAAAGGAAGAAAAAAGAAAGAAATGGAAGGAAGGGAGAGAGGAGAGAAAAAAATGCTATTTAAATCTCTCCTTGATATTTATGGAAGTTGTTCTTTTGGGTATAAGAAGAGAAAACATGGTCCTCTCTGCTACTTATTTCCATATCCCCTTAGCAGCTTAAGTCAAATCATTTCATCTATAATAACTCATCAATATGAAGGCTTGAACACCTCTCACCATGTTTTCCATAAATCCATGTCCATCATCAAACAGCCTCCATAGTCCATTTCCTCATTTTCTCCTAACAGCTCAAATTTCAGCCAAACTTAACTACAATTTCCTATTTGGAAACAATGTGATTCTTCCCTCTCTTTACCTTTGGACACAAAGTACCTTTTTCCTAGAGAGACTTTCCCAGCCTTGCGCTCCTGAAAACCCAATTCTTTATGACTCAATTCAAGGTTTTCCATATGTGAAGTTTTCTATGAACCCAAGACAGTGTAATTATCTCTTTCCAATATTCCTCTTTGAGGATACATCATAATTTGAAATATAGTCAGTTGTGTCTGTGTTTGTAAGTAGTTCTGCTGTATCTGGACAACTTTGCCACCTCATAAGGTATCTGACACTGAGCAACTACTCAGTAAGACTGAGTTGGGGAGTGGAGACATAGTAACAACTGCATTTCCTACAGAAATCTTACCTTATTATTTTCACCAATATCCAAATGAGATCCCTCTGAAAACAAAATTATTAAAGAGACTGTGCTTTAATAATTTTTATTATTAATAAAATAAAAATAAAGTTTTCTTGGTTTTAAAGATGTCATCTGTTCTAAGAAACACTTTAATTGTAAGGTTCATTATCAAATTTAAGAACAGTTTTTTTGGGGGGAAGGGTTAACAGGCATTTTAGTTTGAATATTTGAATATGCATATTGATTGCAAGCTACATCCCAATTTCAGAAATAATAAAATACTGGAGAGAACAGATGTGTTAGAACTGATTTGTAAAATGGTCAATTTTTTTCTCAAAAAGAACCAAAAACACTATTGACCCTTCCTTCACACCTACCGTGCTCCACTTCCCTGCCTCTTATCCCAGACTGAAGATGTCAAAACCCAAGTAATGTAGATCCAGTACCCCAGGATCTTATCTCAAAATCTGCAATCATTATGGGAAATGCTAGTTTTCTTTTACTCATTTTTCTTTCAATAAGCTCCCTATAATTCCTCAGCTAAGTTGTATAGCTCTCCCTGAAGTGTGGGTCAGGTATCACTTTTCCCAGGAAAACTTCCTGGAGTCCCTGGATTGAGTAAACCTTTGCTTTTCTCTTTCCAAGGTACCCCAGGCTTGTGTCTGTCATAACATCCTAAAATGCTATCATTTGACTTGCTTATGATTTCCAATGGTCTCTGAATTTCTGGAGGGCAAAAACTCTATCTTCAACCACTGCATCTTCAGACTCTTCCCTGGTACCCACATGATGTTTCTTGAGTCAAATGTGAAGGACTAAGCCCACATGAGCTGTGTGTTGCAGAATAGTATGATGTAGGTGACATAAGAGCATAATAAAGTTGTTGTCTGCCCTCAGTGCTTCCTGTAACAGACCTCAGCAATAGAGCTATACACAAATAAGCATAGTGCCAGGAGCAACAGTGGTTCCGTAGGAGAGAAAGGGACAAAGTATCCTGAAAGGTCACTCTGGTGATGATTTGCTTTAGTACAGATAAAAATTAATGTGCCTAAAATAGGACACACACACGTGTGTGTGTGTGTGTGTGAACTATAAACAAAACTGTTTATCATATATCATATTATATTACATATAATATATGTTATATAGTATAAAAACACTATTCTGTGTGTGACTAAGTGAATTGATTATTGATTATTGATTTATTAATTGTCATGTTTTTGCTATCTTGTATAAAATTGCTATCTTGTATAAAATTGAAAGTGCTATTTGGTGTAAGAACAGCTCAATAATACTTCTCTTTATTTTTGTATGATTTATATTTATCTTTTTTTAACTTTATTTCATTTGTTATTCTTTTTTTTTTTTTTTTATGTGGTGCTGAGGACTGAACCCAGGGCCTCACGCAGGCTAGGCAAGCATTCCACCACTGTGCCACAGTCTTATCCCTGATTTATGTTCATCTTTAAAATAGTAAAAGTGTGGCTAAATTGTTAAACTATTTTTCATATATGCTTCTACTTAGAATAAAAAGAATTTCAAAATAAAAAGAATTATGGGAAATGCTAGTAAAATAAACTGGAAATTGCCTAAATTTTTCCTAATGATGATGCCTTTGGGTTCCATAATCTAGCACTAATATGAGAATTTCTCCAAGTGCAAATATTCCAATTAAGATCACTTATAGCAAATACTAGCCTAAGAGCATTATTAAAATTATTTAAAAATTTTTAAACTCTAAATAAAACCTGATCCAATTTAATAAAATACTGAGAATATGTTTTTCTAGTAACACCGAATCACATTTCTTTCACTTATATTAAGCTATTTCTTTACAGCTAGGGTATTCTTTGAACCGCAAAGAATACAATCAGAGTAAAGATAATCTGCCTTTATATCCAGTATCAGTTAAGCTTTTTAAGAAACTAACTCAGGGAACACAGATAACTTCAGATAAAAAACTCAAGAGAGGATAGAAGTTAAGTTTTTGCAAAGTTATTTTTTAACCAAGATTAAGTTTTCACTCCCCCCAAAAAATCCACTCTGAACTAATTGTTGAACAAAATGCTAAACATATTTTCCATGTCTGCCTTGAATCTTATCTAGATTCTGGGGAAATACAAAGAAGAAGGGAGGAAGAATATTTTTACTAATTTATAGTGACCATTTTAACAACTCCATGTTAGGGTGGGATGTCTACTTATGGGTAAATTTATTCAAACTTTAACAATTTGTAAAAGTCAGGTTTAAGTTTTTTGAGGAATTTTTGGCATTGCACCAAAAATTTCACTTAATGCAGTTAGTACAATTGACAGACTAAGACAATATTTCCATTCAATGTAGTCATATTTCATTATAGGTGAAATTTAGACTAAAAAGTCTCAGAAAATATCTTTGTTATAATTTTTAAGTGGTGCATTATAATTATGCATAATATTGGACATAATGTTCATTATGTCATATTCATACATGCACATAGCATAATTTTTTATGCATAATATTGGACATAATATTCATTATGTCATATTCATACATGCACATAGCATAATTTGACCAAACTCATTCCCCAGTATCTTCCTTTCCCTTTGCTCCTTCCTCCTGCCTCCCTGGATCTGCTTAGCCTACTCTAGTGATCTCATCATCATCATGATTATTTTAATTAGTGCATTACAATTATAGATGAAAGGGAGATTCATTGTGGTATATTCATGGCTGGACGAATAGTGTAATGAGTTAGATTCATTCTGCTGTACTTCCCCATGCTTTGTTCCTCCTCCTCTCATTCTCCTTCTTCTACTCTATTGGTCTCCCATTTTAGAGTATCTCTTTATGATTTGGCACAAATTACCTGGCTTAATATAGTGTTTTCCAGTTCTACCTACTGAAATAGAATGTCACCAGTCACAACCAATAAGCTCCACAAATATATAAATATGACAGTCATTTGTATGATATTTCTACGTAGAGTAACTTACTAAGCAGAGTCAGTGACTTCCCATTTTTTTCAGGTTTATTGGGATCTATTTGGAAACTAACTACATTGGAAAATGGTTGAAATTAAGTTCAGTGTAAATACATAAAACAGCTGCCTTAAACATCTTTTATACTATCATTCCAGTCTCCTGAAAGCAAGTAACTAAGTCCTGAGTTTCAAGAAGATGAACTGTCGTTTTGTAACTGGTTAAAAAAAAAAAAAAAAGCATTTAAATCAAATAGTATACATAAATAGCCTCTTCTGCAATTTCTAAGACCATCACAACCCATGAAATAACCCTCTTGATGGATTACCATTTTCTGGCTGAGTAATTGAGATTTTTGTCTGAGGCTGAGAAACATGACCACTTTGTCTCCCACTGGTGTCTTTGAGCACACCCAGTAACAATATTATCAATGTGCTAATGACTGCTCCCGAGTGCTTTCCCCTTCTTCTTTGCACCACAAATACCTGGTTTTCATTTTCCACTACAACCAGAAAATAATTTTAAAACTGGCTCCTCACTTTGAAGTTTGCTTTGACGTCTTTGAAGTATTCACAGCTTTCTGGACAGTATTATCTGTGTTTCATAGATCACAGAAAATTCTGAGAGAGGGAAAAACACTTAATAATTTGAGATGTAGAATCTTCTATTGATATGTTTCACATAGGTTGAGTTTCATTTTTTAATATCCTGTAATAAATTATTGCTTTTAGAAGGTACAGGAGACAAAGAAATATGGCTAACAGGACCTTAGGGAACTATCTATTTACATATTATTAATAATATCACAGTAGTCATAAGAAAGAACCAATAGGTGATTATATCATGCCTAATGTTGCCTTGAATACCCCCAAAAGGAAGCCATCCTTCCTAGAAAATTATGTCCTGGCCCCTAAAGACATGGACACACTTTAGCTACTGGACTACACGTGGATATAGACACCCTGTAGAATTGAGCTCCTTACTTCAACTCTTTAAAAAAAAAAAAGTTTTTAAAAAATTGTTCTCTTTAGTTACACATGTCAATAGAATGTATTCTGTCAATTCCAATTCTCTTTTTTTTTTTTTTTTGGTTGGTGTGTTACTGGTGTTTAAACTTAGGGGCACTTGTCCGCCCACTGAACCACATCCCCAGCCCTATTTTTTTTTTTTGCATTTTATTTAGAGACAGGCTCTCACTGAGTTGCTTAGCACCTCACTTTTGCTAAGGCTGGCTTTTCCAACTCATGATCCTCCTGTCTCAGCCTCCTGAGCTGCTGGGATTAGAAGCTTACATCCCTGCACCTGGCTTATACTTTCAATTCTTAAATGGAATACACTTTAAATTTTCTTAAAAACTAAATAAAAGTTGTCTTTTTGTCTGTGTAAGTTCTACCAACATAACAGTAGGTTGTTTACTAATTGTGAACCTGAATTCCATATTTATTCCATTTAGTCCAGAATTTAAATGATCATAATTTGTTTTGAAGGAAAAGCATTTTGATGATTTATGGTGTCTTGGGTTAAATGGGCCCCCAAATAGGCCCTGAGACAGAGATTTGTCTGTAAGTAGCTGGGGCAGTCATTTCAAGAATTCCAGGCAGGGAATGGAGGAAATAGGATTGGGCAGAGAGAAAAATGTAAAACTGGGATGCTCTCATAGAGACCTCAGCTAATCATAGGGAACTCTTCAATAGGGATGACTCTTCACAGTTGTTCCCAGCCAGGCAGAACCATGAAGCCTTTGCACTCTCTCGCCTTGTCTGTTCTTTGCATGCAGTTGCCATTGGGAAGTGGACCCAGCTTTGAACAATAGGACTCCCTTAGGCTGAGGGCAGCTCTAAAAGCAGAAAATAACTATGAGGCAGCAGCAGCCAGTAACCCCAGCCCCAGAGAATGACTGCATTGGTTCTGAAGGAGAAATCTCAGTGCCCAACATCCAAGCCGACACCAGCTCATCTTGTTATATGTGGACATAATTTCTAGGCCATAATAAAATTTCCTCTCCAAAGGAATTTTAATCACTTAGAGACAAGGTCAGGCTCCTTGAGGTTAGATTGTTCTCCTCTTCGTCTACTTTGTGGCTAGTTTAAATCATTTTCTGGAATTAAGGGTGTCATTGGAGCATGTTTTGAGAATGTGACTTTGAAAGTCTGACCTATGGAAATGTGATGAATTGTACCTGGAGATTGATTTTGCTGAGTGCTAATACCAAATCATGCAGCGACATAGTTTCACTTACTAAATATTGCCCAGGCCATATTGTTGAACTCTGCATTGCCACGGTCACCTCATCAGGATGTTTTCTGTCCTGTGACTAGTGGCTTCAGATGTACTCATCCATCTTCTTGTCCCATTACATTTTGTGTGACTGATGTTCTGTACCCATTAAAATTGATGGGAAAGAACAAAGAAAAGAAAAATGTGCCCTTCAATTGATTATTTCTCTGAAAGAACAAATGAGAATTCTCTAGTACCAACAAGAGATTTAAAGTGGAGGGTTTCCCCCATTTATTAAATGCTTTAATTAGCTAGGTTTACTAAATAGAGTCTCCTATTTATAAGGGAACATTATTCGGCATGTTTTAAAATTCAATATCCTTCTGAAATGTTTGATCTTTAAAAGATGAATTCAATAGCTGTAACATCGTTTATAGTTCAGGGGTATTTTGGTGAATCAATTATATCAGATGCCATCCATGTTAGAATTTTCTCCCGCCTGATGAGCTATGATAATGACCCATTTTATGTTCTGTGATAGTCGATAATTAAATTGACCATTATGGTAAACTGAAGCCAAAACCATAGTGATTTTGGAAGGCCCAATCTTCCCAGGTTTTTCTTGGATCTATTGAATGTTATCTTTGTGCTCAACAAATTGCAGAGCAGCAAGATATATCTGCAGTGCTCACAAAACATTTGTTTAATTACATTATTTAATGTGTTAGGGGACAAATAAAACCTGCCCACTGGCAGCTACCAGGCTTTGGCTGCTATTCCTCCTGTCTCCTGAGGTTTCCATGTCTGAGTTAGAGGAATCTCAAGTGTGGACTTGTTTCTTTAAAGACACGATACAGTCCCATTTTTTAACAGATACTGATTTTTCACTTTCTTACAAAATTCAAAATGAAATAAATTTGATCAAATAATATGATACAAGTTATTTCTGAGTAAATTCCCCTGAGGGAGTTTGACTGCCCAGGGATCTATGGGGTAATTTTAGTACTGTGGATAATACGGTCCCTTGAGGGAAACAGGAAAGTAAGAAACATTCTTTCATATTGACCTTGGTCACAAGGATGACAGGAGCTATTCTGGGACTTTGACCATAGGACATATCTGTGAACAGCTGTCAGATTGGCTGTGGCCTATGTGGTCCACACTTTCAGAAATATTAATGATCATATGCTATACAAATACTCAGACCAACTGAGGGGCAAATGGAACTAATCAAAAGGGAGGCAGGTCCTTTCATTTGTGTGAAAAATGGCCTCAACCCTCACTATCTGATAGAAATTTCTGTGATAATGATGATATTCTATATCTGTGCCATTAAGTGCAGTAGCCACTAGCCACATGCAACTATCAAACAGTACAAACATGGCTGGTACAACTGAGGACATGAATTTCTGATTTTATTAAGTTTCGATAATTTAAATTCCCAATCATTTCATGCAAATTATCAAAATCTGGGGTTCCTTCACCTCCACTCTTTCTTTTCTTTACTACCAATGTTCTGGATTTATTAAACCTGTGTTTTATTACAAACCTATCTTTTGTTTCTGTTCTCTATGCTTCAAGCCATCTGCACTCTGTTACCAGTACCTTGTGTTTTCTAGCATCTTTGCTTAGAAGTCTTTAATGACAGATTCCTCAATATCTGCAGGAGAAAGCCCAGTTATATTAGCAACACCAGCTCTGAAAACACTGTGTCTTGAAAGCCTTCCACAGACATCTCAGTTGGAACCAATTTTTTTCTTTCCTATGTTAATTGACTGCATTTTTTCCAGGATAATTTAAAAAATTTGCAAAGGAAATAATTGTTCATTGGTTTAAAAATTGCAAAACATTTTCAGTGTTCTTACTTCTGTTTACTTTTCCCAGACACCAAGTGAGCAAAGTAGGGCAAGCAGGATGTTTGCCCATTTGTAAAGAAGGAAACCAACAGATTACAGAGGTGAAAGAATTATCCCCAAATTATATGGCCAGTAAGAAAACCAGATTCCGGGTTCTTTCCATATTAATAAAATAAATCTTTCAGTGGAAATAATATCTTAGTGCTCAGTATTGTGCCTGACACATAATGTGCTAAGAAATAAATGTTGAGAATGAATGAGTAAATGAATGAATTTAGGCATCTTGTAGAGGGTCTTTTAAATGTCATGATTGATGTTTGAACTGAATTAACTAGACAATGAGCAGCTACTGAGTCATGTGAGCAGGCTAAATTGTGTGGTCAAGGATCAGTACGAGCAACTTTGAGAGAACAATTAGAAAGTTATTGCAGAATGGAGATGCTTCAATACCATACGAGAATGGAACACCCAAATAAAATGGGGTGGGTGAGATACATTTTTAAAAAGAATT